>NW_019255650.1:267601-383709 GCF_002742605.1 Olea europaea var. sylvestris | reverse complement strand
GAAGGTTTTATGATAGACTTATGATGAGGCGACGCTAATGAGATGGGTGAACGACGATGACCACGCTTTTCATATGGAGTACTAATAATCAACTTATAATCTCGAGCTAAAGAGTAAGCATGACCAAGAGTAGTGACACCTCGAAGGAAAAGCTCGCGCTTAAGATCATCTCTCAGACCTTGGCTAAACCTACTCAAAGTCATGCTTTCATCCTTAATTAAATGACATTTGGTTCGAAATTCCTCAAATTGCGCGATATACTCAGTCACTAATTGACTTCCTTATTTAAGGGCATTCCATTGAGTAAGAATTTCAAAATTATCTCATTCTCGCTTACGAATCTGGTCCCTTTTCCTACGATCGCGGCGAAAATATTTTTGATCACTTTGTCCACAATGGTATTGTCTATTATGAGACGCTTCAGAATTAGTGTAAGTTAAACGAGGGGTTCGCTTAAAATTGCTCAACTTAGCAGCTAGGTTCTTTCTCTCCTCACGAGTAGTAGTTATATCTGATTGGACAGTCTATCTGATTGGACAGTCGATAGGCGAGTGGCAAGTTGCGCTAATTGTCTAGTGAGTGCATCAAATTGGGATGGATCCATGGTTAATGTATTGGAAATTGAGATGACAAGACGACCACTATGCAACTACATGCAATGTAATACCAACTAAATGATGTGCTATGATGAGATCGGTGAACAATACGTGCAAGCAATGGAAAATAACTTGTACCAATTTTTTTTAATTTAATTTTAAATATTGGGATTAATTAAATCCAAAACAAGCTAATACTGCTGGTACATGTAAAATGGCAAAGCAAGGGTCAAACACACTAGTCAAATTCTCCAATCAATTTAAGTGGGGAACAATGGAAGTCAATTCGGTCACTGATGTCAATTCCATTAATGGTTTCGATCAAGTGGGGTTTAAGGCTAAAATTATCCCGATAACAGCATCACAAGATTTTAATTGATGCAATTTTAAAAATGAAGCAGTAGTATAAACCAATACTAAATAGAGATCAAGGACTCCCTGTTGTTTAGTTTTGATTATTTGTATGCCGATTGATTTGAATTGCCGACTTATAAGCCCCAACTATGCTTCTGTTCTTCCCTTCGTATCCAATGGTTTTAGCCCCTGTAGACTGTAACTTGTGCTGGTTCTGGTGTGGACGTAAAACTATGTGTAATGACTGTGGCTTTTAGATTGTTGAGATGGACGAGGAAATATATGAGTGTGGTAATTGTGGTGGAAGTGTATGATCTTGGGTTGGTGATGGCGGCCTATGGCGATGAAGCGGTAGTGCTCTGGATGCTTGGGTACAATAGATAATGAAGTGGTGGCGTGATGGTGATTTGAGGCAACAGCGACAAGAGAGTGGTTATGAGAGATAAATTGGGTGAACTGTGGGGTATTTGATGTTAATGAATTGGTTATAATCGGGCTTGGTTGGATATTTGGGACTGATTATGGGTTGAATGGTGTTGGGCCGATTGTGATAATATGTGATAAGTGGGTTGGATTTAGTGTTTATTGGGCTGAAAAGCAAGTGGATTGGCTAAATAGATGATGAGAGATGGGTTGTGCGTTTAGTGGGCTTTGGGAGTAATTTGGACCACTAGCTTATGGCCCAAGTGTTTTGATAAAAAAATGAATGGAGTAGGTTTTAGATATGGAATATATGGGTTGAAGGGTTAAGTAGGCTTGAATGCTAGGGTTTGGGATTTGTGGAACGACACCACAATTTTTTTTTTATTATTATTTATGAGCAGCAGCAGCAGTAGCAGTAGGGAAAAAATGAGATTTTTTTTTTTTGGTGTGAACAGTAATTTTTTTTTGAAGCTGATAATAAAAAAAAAAAAAAGAATTTTCGGGTGTGAATAGTACCCGTGAACAGTAACACGATTTTTTTTTATTTTTTTTTGGCTGGGGTGTGAACTGAACTGAAATTGCAGAAAAAAACCTAAAATGAAATTTCCGCCTGTGAACAGTAACTTGAACAGGTTTTTTTTTTTTTTTTTGAACAACTATGAAGAAGCTGGAAAAATAATAACTTGGCTGCTCATGCTAAAAGTTTATTTGTTTGTACTGTTCCACAAGTTCTTAGGAAAGAAATAGGAAAAATTTTTTGGATTGGAGATAAGAGATTACCCAAGTTTAGGCTCTGATACCAAATTTGATGCAGTACCAACAGGATGATTAATATAAATAAAAGAAAGATTTAGAAAGAATGGGGAATTAAGGGAGGGGATAGAAGAAGAATTCAATAGAAGAAGGGGAGAGATACGTCATAAGCCACCAAAATAATTATTTATTCATCATCAACTGAAAATTACAATGCAAAATAGGTTTAAATAGTAAAGCAACACTAACGAGCTTGGGCCCGAGCCCATACAAGTCCAAATCTAAATAATAGTCCAAGAAAATAAATAAAACTTAAATAAAATAAGTAAACGTCGTCCGATGTCCTCATCAGCAAGTCAAGCAAGGAAAGTAATCACTTGACTCAGTTGTCGTGCAGTGTCCCAAATAAAACTAGGAGATAAGTTTGGTGACACCAATGTTTTTCGCCCTTAAAAAGTGTATCAAGAGTTGTTTACCGGATTAAAAAATTGCATTGAAGTCATACGAGCTCTCTACCTCAAAAAATCATGAAAGTATACACTACCTGGGGCCCTGCACCAAAGAGCCTGCATACCATGGAACCAAACTTACAACTTTAAGATTTTTTATTGATTAAAACTTTCAATATCTTGAATGATGGATAATTAGGCTTCCTGACTTACATTTCAACTTACATTAATATGCACAATGTGGTCTAAATCTAACTACTTCGGTATAGTTGATGCAATGCCATCTTTTGTGGCTGAAAGAGTAACTTCATCGATGCTGCAGGAAACACTAAGGGTGAAGGATGAAGAGCTGCAAAATTTGGCAAGGGACCTTCGTGCTAGGGATTCAACAATAAAAGAGATAGCAGAGAAACTATCTGAAACTGCTGAAGCTGCAGCATCTGCTGCTCATACTATGGACGAGCAAAGGAGAATTGCATGCTTCAAGATTCAGCGCTTAACAAGAGACTCAGAGAAACGTCTCGAGTCATCTGCATTGAAGGTATCCTTTGTTCACACCGTTTGTACCATTTTATTGTATAATGCATGGATGATTGTCATTTTTTATTTTTGATTGATAGTGTGTGTCATTTACTTAGTAGGTGAGAGAATTGGAAGAAAATATTACGATTCTGAGCAGAGAAAGAGATCAACTGATAAAACAGAGAGACTCCACCATTCAGGAAGCACATTTGAGGCGTACTGAACTCGCAAAAGCTAGAGAACGTGTTGTAATATTAGAAGGAGCTGTTGTTCGAGTGGAAGAGAAAGTCAGAGTTACAGAGGGTGATGCTGAAGCTAGAATCAAGGAAGCAACAGAAAGAGAAGCAGCTGCTGCTAAGGAGAAGCAAGAACTGCTTGCATACATAAATATGCTACACGGGCAACTAAATAGGTACAATATTAATCGTTGTAGAATCTTGATAATTAGGTGGTTTGCCTGCCTCATTTTACACGTCTTTGTGATACAAAAATACCTATTTGAAGATTAGCTTACTTGACTTTGTTCAGATGTATGCCAATATTTTTGCCAAGCTGAAAATGGTCGTAGTTTTGATGTTGATCAAAAACAAAGTTGAAACAGAATGACAAAAAGATTTTAGTCTTGGTTATTTAGCAAATAACAAATACACAATGATTGAGTACGCAGATAAGCATATTACCCACCCAGACCCGGATAAAATTGCAAAATTGATCCGTAAAAGCAATGATAAGATATATTCAGTATTTGCTAGCTGTTGTTTTAGTGTATATGTTTTATGACAATGGTTGTTTTTCCTGCTGACAGGGAGCAGGTTGAAACTAGGCAAATATTTGAGGAGATAGGGTCTTGCTTGGGTATTGATGGTGAATTACCAAGGACAAAGCATGTGAATCCATCGGAAGAGAATGTGGACAAAGCATGTCTGAGTATTTCAAAGGCACTGCCTGTGCCCGTAGAGAGTGAATGGAGTGATATTCAGACAACAGAGGCAACGATAGCTGATGTAAGAGAGGTTTCCCCTGATACAGAAGGGAGCAGTCTCGATATACCTGTTGTTACTTTCCCTGTCAATGGCCTCCAGGAGCATTCCTCTTCCCGCCAGCCTTAGTTTTTAAAGCTATCATTATCTTAAAAGATCATGGATCTGGATCAAAAGGTCAGTTAACGAGGAAACTCTATATTTATTGACATTTATACCATTCACATGTAACTTTTCAGTTTTGTCAACTCACGTTCTTGTGTGTTTTTGGTAATTTTGGTGAATTTGAGTGTTAAATGGCTGTCAAATTTGGGTGATATTCAGACAACAGAGGCAACGATAGCTGATGTAAGAGAGGTTTCCCCTGATACAGAAGGGAGCAGTCTAGATATACCTGTTGTTACTTTCCCTGTCAATGGCCTCCAGGAGCATGGATCTGGATCAAAAGGTCAGTTAACGAGGAGATATTTATTGACATTTGTACCATTCACATGTAACTTTTCAGTTTTGTCAACTCACGTTCTTGTGTGTTTTTGGTAATTTTGGTGAATTTGAGTGTTAAATGGCTGTCAAATTTGGGTGATATTCAGACAACAGAGGCAACGATAGCTGATGTAAGAGAGGTTTCCCCTGATACAGAAGGGAGCAGTCTAGATATACCTGTTGTTACTTTCCCTGTCAATGGCCTCCAGGAGCATGTATCTGGATCAAAAGGTCAGTTAACGAGGAAACTCTATATTTATTGACATTTGTACCATTCACATGTAACTTTTCAGTTTTGTCAACTCACGTTCTTGTGTGTTTTTGGTAATTTTGGTGAATTTGAGTGTTAAATGGCTGTCAAATTTGGGTGATATTCAGACAACAGAGGCAATGATAGCTGATGTAAGAGAGGTTTCCCCTGATACAGAAGGGAGCAGTCTAGATATACCTGTTGTTACTTTCCCTGTCAATGGCCTCCAGGAGCATTCCTCTTCCCACCAGCCTTAGTTTTTAAAGCTATCATTATCTCAAAAGATCATGGATCTGGATCAAAAGGTCAGTTAATGAGGAAACTCTATATTTATTGACATTTATACCATTCACATGTAACTTCTCAGTTTTGTCAACTCACATTCTTGTGTGCTTTTGGTAATTTTGGTGAGTTTGAGTGTTAAATGGCTGTCAAATTTGGGGCTATACAATCAACTGCTGGTTTGAGTCCTAAAAGTTCCTAGGATGTAAATTTTCTCTGTTCTATTGTATTTCTATACTTCCATCAGTGTGTATATATATAAATATATGGAGAGAGAGAGAGAGAGAGAGAGAGAGAGAGGAGGTTGATCTAATATCACATGGAACAAGGTACAAATGCTTTGAATGTTTTTATTTAGGGTAATTAGCACAAAACATCATACCTTTCGTTTTTTGGCGCATTTCATACCATCTTTACATTTTCTTGTGCAAAACATCATTTTCATTATTTTTCTCAATAAAAAGTTATAAAATGACTAATATATCCTTTTATTTAAATAAAAAAACAAAAATAAAGAACTAATTGCAATCAGTCCAATTTTTAAAAAAAAAAAATTTCAAAAGAATTCCAAATAAAAAAATAAAAAAGTTCAAAAAGTCCCAATACATACGGGACACTACATGTGCACACCAAATAGCCTGAGTTGGACCGCCGGCACTGATTCAAACGCCGTTCGCTCAACCCCAACCCCACGTACCCTTTGCATTTGCACCGTTTCGAGCTGATGTGGAGTTAATACTCCAATTCTAGCTTTGGCTATAACATTACCATTGCAACTGTAAGGTCCATTATCATATCTGTAAGTATTACTGGGTTTCATCAAGTGTAAATAATCTCTGGTCAATGGTGGCCCTTATGACTGAAATATGGAGGATTCCACGTAGGGATGTAAACGAGTCGGGCCGAGCCGGCTCGGGGTCGAGCCGGCTCGCGAGCCTAAAGTTTCGGCTCGCGCTCGGCTCGGTTAAAATGGCCGAGCTTTTTTGCGGGCTCGAGTCAAGCTTTTGCTCGGCCAAAAAAAATAGGCTCGGCCCTAGCTTTTTTTCGGGCTTTTTCCGGGCTGAGCCGGGCAGGCTCGTTTTCTCCCCCTTCTTTTTTCTTTTATTTATTTTTTATTTTATTTTATTTTTTTTCTCCCTACAACCTTAAAAGGTAGCGTATTTTATTTAATTAATTAAATTTTTTTTAAAAGCCTGCGAGCTCACGGGCCGGCTCGGGCAAAGCTCGTGTCCCCAAAATGGGGCTCGGCCCGAGCCTAGGCTCGGGTCTACCGAGCTTCGAGCCGACTAGCCCGATTGCCATCCCTAATTCTACGGGTGAAGAGTTCTCTTGAAAGAGAATTGGCGTGGAACTGAGAGAGGAGGAATAGGAGGAGAAAGTGTAAGCACATCTGCATTAGAAGAATTTGTAGAATTGCTTTGAAAAATTGGATCAATTGGAGGTTGCACACCCAAGGTCTTATGAGGCTGCTGGACGCTCGACTGGTGGCAATTTGGTGGAAAATAGCTTGGGACGCATCAATTGGAAGAGGCGCTATTGCCTGATTGTGCCCGCGAACCAAGCTTGTTTTACTAAAAAATTCAGCTACATATAAGGCCTGTTTTGGTGATGTTAATCAATTATGACGTTTGCGTACATTAGGGGAGATGACCGGTGGCAATGGACGGCCATGATTGTCGTCGAAAGTGGTGGAATCGATTTGTATAGGGTGCGAAAAATTGGGGTTGTTTTCCACCAATTTTTGTTTCTAAATTGGATGTTTGGATTGGTTGTTTGTTGAATTGTGCTGTAGGTGAGAGGCAGTCGGCATGGAGTGTATTTTTCGATGGCCAGGGCAGCTAACAAAAATTGGTGATGGTAGTGGTGGAGGAGGTGGAGAATTTTTTTATTTTTTTATTTGGGACTCTTTTGTACCTTCTTTTTTTTTTTTTTTTTTTTTTTTAATTTTAAATTTTGTTTACATTTTTTTTTTTTTTTTTTTGGGCATTTTTTGTCCCTTTTTTTTTTTTTTTTTTTGGGCATTTTTTGTCCCTTTTTTTTTTTTTTTTTTTAAATTGGAACTATGATTGCAATTAGTTCTTTATTATTATTATTTTTTAAATTTAAATAGAATGGTATCTTAGTCATTTTATAGCTTTTGATTGAGAAAAATGATGAAAATGATGTTTTGCACAAGTAAAGGTAAGGATAAAATGCACCAAAAAATGAAAGGTGAAGACATTTTCCACAAAAATCGTGAAAGGTAGGGATGTTTTGTGCTAATTACCCTTTTGTTTATCAAATGGAGTGGAAATATATCCACGAGTACAACTCCATGGGAACTTTGCTTATTTCATTTTTTGAGGATCGACGGCTCTATTTCATTATATTTCATCCATATTCCAGTTTCATTCATTTAATTTCATTATGGTATAAATGAATGAGTTTCAGAGTAAGCATTACACAATCTCCAAGATGATTGCATTTTCATTTCAAATCTCTAAACCTAATAGATTAGATTATTGTTCTCAAAAAAAAGATCTCCCTCTAATGTATTAAAAATCATAATAGGGTAGGAAACTAGAAATCACAAATTGTGTCAGGATTATGCAGATGTATTCTAACCATTTTGTGAGTTTGTAGAATTGAAATCTTATGACGAATTGGTCTTGCATATGTGAATGAATGAAAATATAAAGCCTCCACCATGCAACTTATACGGCGATGATCTCTTTCCACAAAAAACCCGCATTGGTTTTTATTTCTGTGTATTGCCTGTTGATTATACACTGTTGAGTATTGTGCACTCAAATTTACTTGAAATAATTATAGTCAAACAAATTTTATTTATTTATTTATTTATTTTTTGGATTAGTTTCTGAAATAAAAGTTTCAGAGATGTTGGGCTATTTGATTTTTCAATATTTTTATAGTAACAGATTCAATGACAAACTTAATATAAGAGAGGACACTTGTTAATACATGATTAGACAATTTAAAAAAAAAAAAAAAACTAATCACTAGTGATGGCAAAAAAACCCGTCCCGCCCTGAATGGGTTGGCGGAGTGGGGCAGAATGGGGTGCCTCATCGTGGGGCGCGAGAAGGGGCAGGGGGGGCAAGGTGGGGGTGCCCCGCCCCGACCTAGCCCCGTGATTTTTTTTTTTTTTAATTTCAAGTGATATTATTATTAGATAATAAAATACAAATGTAAAATTTTAATCAACTACAAAACGTAATTTTATTTGCAATTGTTTAATTTTTAACATTGTTTATTTCAAGTGTTTACTTTGAATTTTAAAATTTTGAATTTATATTTTATTCTTTAATAATAATATAATTTGAAATTAAAAAAAAAATATTAAACGGGACGACAAATGGGGTGTGGCCTTGCCGCCCCGTTTGAGGCGGGGAGGGTCGCAGTGCGGGGCATCGCCCATCCCTACTAATCACTATCTGTCATACCACTCAGTCATGAACTCGCTTTACTGTCATCCCTACTAATCACTGTCTGTCATACCACCCTGTCATGGATCCTGTCCAAGGAACATTATTCTTGATTTTTGCAAAGATTCCAATGGCTCTTTGCAAAAAGCTATCTGCCTTATGCATAATATGGGCGTGTTTGAGCCACTTTTTTTTTTTTTTTTAAATTTTTTTTGGGGCCCTTTTTTTTTTTTTTTTTTTTTTTTTTTAAAATTTTTGGAATTGTAGATTTATGGAGAATGAGTGGTTAAAAAAAAGGAAAATTTTTTGATTTATGTGTAATATTATTTTAATGAAGAATATGTTGTTGAAAAGAAGAGGGGGGGAAATGTATTTTAGGAAGAATGAGAATCAAACACCCATTATATAGATTAAGCTTGGGATAGTTACAGCTGAAACCCCAAACATTTCAATAGGTTGCAAACTTTCCCTTAATCTTTCATTTGTTGACGCCATCATCTCAGACCTTTCAAAACGTTGCGGATAAAGCCCCAATGGACGGATTCCATCTATATTTCTGTTGATTGACCAAAAAATTGGACTTCAGCCTTTTTTTAAATGATTTAGAAAGGGTGAAATAGTAATCTAATATTTATCACATTAAACAATTAAATTAAGTACAATAAAATACTAAAAAATGAAAATAAATACAAAGAAAATAAATATTGTCTTCTTTTTCACTTACCCCCACACCCGTCATCCCTCCCCAATATTAAAATCAAAATAATGGATGCAGCCACACATAGCCCTAATACCACCACTGCCCCCTCTTCTCACGCAATCTTAAAATTAAAATCAATATTATCTTCTGTTGGGCATCCATATTGTTACGTGTTTGCACACTTCGGGAATCCATCGGGGCCCACAGCCAACTCATGTCAAACCACGTGGCACTCAAGCGGAGGTGATTTGCATAGCCAAGACCCATAAATCGAGGTCCACAGAAGCCTAAGCTCATATATACTGAGGTCCATCTATCATTGCCTCTTGAGGAGCTTTCGAAGCCCATATGTCGAGGCCCTTTGAAGGTGGACGAGGTCATGTTGGTCGAAGCTTTGTAGCCGAGGTAGTAGCTTCCGAATCACAAAGCAGCATCTTCCATAGACACTTCTCCCAAGAGATCCTTTGCACAAAGATTTTACTTGAATGATTGATAAGACGTTTGTCATGAGTGTAAATGTTAAGTCTTGTCACTAGTAGAGGCGGCTCTGCCAATCAATAAATGTATAGCAGGCTAGGTGCGACTGATACTTACAATTTGACATGCAAATTAACCGGATGAGGCCACGTGTACCTCGAACCAAAGGTCACGATCTATCTTGTGACACTATAAATACTCCCCCATGTACCCCATATAAAGGTTAATGAAAGAATCAATACAAGAAACCATACTTTACTCAATTCTCTCTTTCTTATTATCTTGCAACATAAACGAGTTCATACATATTTAGATACACATTTACAAACATCAATTGATAATTATTGTACAATCGGTCTACGAACATCCCATTGGATTTCGAACGTTCTCGTCGCACGCTGTTGAGCTACTCCCACGCCATTGATATGTCCGTTTTAGACCGTTCACGTGTCTTAGCGTGTTGGACTTTCGCTCACGTGTGCGCGGGTGGGTCCGGCATCTGTTGGCAACATTTTTGGGGTCAACAGATTGGCGTCGTCTGTGGGAATCCATACAATAACCACGAACAATCTTGTGGTGAAAGCTTATTGAAGAGGAACATTTGGGCATCCTCCTTGAAAAATGATTTGTTCTTGAAAAAGAATAAGAGGAAGCCCCACAACTTAGCAAAAATCTGAAGGTCAAATAAAGAAAATGAGTTCAAACGAAGATACACCCCCAGGAGGATAAGAGAAAATGCAGGTGTGCCCCTCTAGCAGCTGCCCCAGCAGCTCGGCACCGACTTCACCACCGCCATAGAAAGGTGGAATGCGAGTGACAACCCGGCTATCAAGAGAAATGGCCACCATGGCAGCCAACATGAGGGACATTGCTAGCTAGAACATGGCTATGAGGGAACTCATGGTCCAAATGCAAGGCCAGGGAGGCTTCTCTATTCCTCCATACGCCCCCCAAAGGCACTACCAGCAAGAAGATGAAGTTCAAAGTTAGAGAGTTGCTTCGCCGGACTATAGCCGAGGTAGAAGCCCATTTGAAAGGGAAGTGGAAGTTGCTGTTTCTTCCAACTACACTTCTGGGTGACCCACCGAGGTCCCTTTGAACCATGATAACTTCCCAGCTCCATATGAGCCAAGAGCGAAGGCATAGGAGGTCAGGTAGTGTATTTGACAGAATCAGCCCTGCAGAACTGAGGCCTAGGCAACAACAGCCCCGCGAGCCTTGGACAAGACCACATCCCCCACCTCCAATGTCTTAACAGCTGGAAGAAGGCATGAAAATGTCCCCCGTGCTGCACCGCCTAGAAATAGGCGCCAAAGGAGGAAACATGAGGCTAGGAACCGTCCCGGCACCTCTTACCAACCACCAATGTATGAGGCTGATGAAAACGATTTAGATGAGCAGCAGAGGTCCTGTGACTTGGACGATGATGATGAAAACCTGCCATTTTCAAGGGAACTAAAGAGCGCCCAGGTCCCGAACCAAATGCCCAAGATACCAAAGTATGACGGAAGAGGCGACCCCAAGAAGCACCTGAATGCTTACAAAACTCACATGAGCCTAAGGGGCGCCATCCTAGCTGTGAAATGCAAAGCTTTCTACTTAACACTTAGCAGAGCAGTTGAAATTTGGTATAGTAGGTTGCCACCTGGGAGCATAAGAAGTTGGCCCGAATTCAAGACCACCTTCTTGAAGAGGTTCGCTGTGAGCAAAGAGGGAGAGGCTCCCATCCAACATCTCTAAGATATGAGACAGGCATTTGGGGAGTCCCTGAAGAGCTTCCTATCACGCTTCACTGATGAGATGACGTACTGTGTGGAAGTCACCAACCGTGAAGCGTTGTCTGCACTGAGAGAAGGCCTGAATATGAACACCCTATTTTGGAGGGACGTGCAAAATCAAGACCCCACCACCTATGACGCCCTACTCGAGATGATGAGACGGGAGATCATCAATGAAGAATTGATTGAGCATAGGAACATGGCAAGTAGAGGCCTCCCACCTACGCAAAGACAGCGTGCTAGAGGGCCGACCTCCCACTTGATGGATTATCAAATGAAACAAGTCGGTAATGAGAGTTCTGGGCAAAACACTTGCCACCACCACTCTGAATGCAGTTCCTACCTTGGCATATGAGGATATCAACCTAGTCACTGACACTCAGTAGATGGGAACTCCGCAAGGATCCCGCAGGGGGAGAGGTCGAGGCCGGGGTTCGGGACCTAAAAATAGGTCAAATCCGAACCTCCCCGAATATTACATATACCACCGGTCCTATGGCCACGACATAGCAAATTGTCGAGACTATGCTCACTGTACTCGGCAAAAACCCCCCAGGATAAAAATGAATCGTTCCAGGCGAACAGGCCCCTACCTAGGTATGACAACCGACCTGGATGTGAAGAAGCCGCTTCCCATCAGAGGGATGTTTCCTCGCGACGAAGGGAGCACGATGCAGAAGGGCCCAGTGAAGGGCGCATACACCAAAGAAATCGATAAACTTAGAATGAGGCCCCTATCCACAAGATATTTGGAGGTCCATATGTGGGCGGTGAAATGCGGAACGTTAAAAGGAATTATGCCCGCGAGGCTAAGCACCCCGCACTAACTAGCTATATTGTGGACCACAGCTCCCGGAGGAATCAAGTTTCACCTATTGTCTTCACCCAGGAGGACGCTAAAGGAGTTCACTACCCCCACTACGATGCACTTGTGGTGAGAGCGATCATAGCCCGGAATGGGCTCAAACGAATGTTAGTTGACAACGGTAGCTTTGTCAACATTCTATTCGGGTCTACCTTCGACAGGATGATACTGGACCATGAGTTGACACCCACCTCCACTCCCTTGTATGGATTTATGGGAGATATCATTACTCCGAGATGAAAGATCGCCCTTGCGGTGGAGATGGGGGATTCTCCCCAAACTACAATGAACTTCATGGAGTTCCTCATGTTGATAGTCGATTGCCCTACCACGGAGTATTGGGTAAGCCAGCTCTAAAGGAATTGGGAGCCGTCTCCTCCATCCACCATCCATGCATGAAATTCCCAACGAAAAACGGGGTGACAAGGGTAAGAGGCGACCAAAGAGGCTCGAGTGAGTGTTATCTAAGCTCCATCAGAAAGGTAGAGCCCCGGGACGTCCATGTGATTATCGCCGACATAGTCATGGTTGATGTGCCAGGTGATGCTCCCTCCGAATCGGAAGATGTGGAAATGATCGACGCACCACCCATTCCGGAAGTATTGGTCATCGATGAGATCGACTCCCGCATAATTGAACACGAACCTCAAGCATCCCCAGTTGAGGAACTTGAGAGCTTCTCGGTGGACCCCCGAGACCCATCCAAATTGTTGAAAGTTGGCAAAGGCTTGTCCAACATTTTGAAAGAAAAGATCAAGGATTTCCTAAGTAGGAACCTTGATGTCTTTGCTTGGCGGCATGAGGATATGGTAGGCATAGACCCCAATGTCAGTTGCACCACTTGAAAATTGATCCAAAGGTTGCCCCGCACAGATAAAAGAGAAGAGCCCTCAACCCTAAGAGGTATGAGGCCCTGAAGGAAGAAGTTCAGAAGCTCATTTGAAATAGCTTTATTAGGGAGGCCACCTATCCAAGGTGGGTCTCCAACCCGATTTTAGTGAAGAAACACAATGAAAAATGGAGGGTAACTAACCTCAACAAAGCTTGCCTGAAGGATAGCTTTCCACTCCCAAGGATTGACCAACTGGTAGACTCCACGGCTGGGCACGAGTTCATGCACCCGACTGATGAAGAACACATCTCTTTTATGACAGACAGAGGCCTTTACTGCTATAAGATGATGCCCTTCGGGTTGAAAAATACCGGGGCCACATATCAAAGGCTTGTCAACAAAATGTTTGTGGACCTCATCGGGAAGACAATAGAGGTCTACGTAGACGACATGCTTATGAAAAGTTTGGAAGCTGGGGACCACATAACGCACCTCAACAACACCTTCCAAATCTTGAGAAGGTATAGGATGAGGCTCAATCCCCTCAAGTGCGCTTTCGGGGTTGCCTCTGGAAAATTCTTAGGACACATGGCCAACTAACGCGAAATTAAAGCCAACCCTGAGAAGATTGAGGCCCTATGCAAGATGAGGTCCTCCCAAAAGCTAAAGGAGGTACAAAGCTTGACCGAGCGAGAGGCCGCACTTAGTCGCTTAGTCTCCAAAGCTACAGACAAATGCCTCCCATTATTTAAAGTGTTGAAAGCTGGGAAGAAGTTCCAATGGACCGAGGAATGTGAAGATGCCTTCCAGGACCTGAAAAGGCACCTAGGGCAGGCCCCCTTCCTCTCCAAACCGAAGCCCAGCAAGATTCTTCAGTTGTATTTGGCCGTCTCCAATGAGGCCATTAGTGTGGTTCTAATCTAAGAAGAGGGGACCACCCAACTCCTCGTATACTATACAAGTAAAGCACTCCTATCGCCCGAAACCCGTTACCCCGATATGGAGAAGCTCGATTTGGCCTTGACCACGGCTTCCAGGAAATTGATGCCCTATTTCCAAGCCCACACCATATATGTGCTAAAAAACTTTCCCTTGAGACAGGTACTTCAAAAGCCCGATGCCTCAAGAAGATTATTAAAATGGGTGGTGGAGCTAAGTGAGTTTGACCTCGTGTTCAAGGCTAGGGCGGCCATCAAGGGCCAAGCCTTGGCTGATTTTGTGGCAAGTTACCCCAAGTGGATGAAATCGTGGAACATGCCGAGTCCCCTACGTGGAACTTATTCGTGGATGGATCGGCTGGGGATACCGGCTCAGGTGTCAGAGTTGTCCTCATCAGCCCAGAAGGTCACAAGTTGAACTCAGCTATGAGGTTCCGGTTCAAGGCCACCAACAATGTGGCAGAATACGAGGCGCTTCTTGCCGACCTCAAATTGGCCAGAGAAATGCAAGTGAAGAGGCTACTTATCAGTAGTGACTCCCAACTGGTCGTTAGCCAGATGAACGGCAACTTCTCAGCCAAGACAAAATCATGGCCTCCTACTTGAAAATGGTGACGAACCTCATCCCATCCTTTGAAAAGTTTGAGTTGATCTAGATCCCTCGCGTTGAAAATGCACATGTAGATGCACTCTCCAAACTTGTAAGTAGCAAGGACTTCGAACTACTCACAGTAGTCCCAATAGAGCACCTCCTCATACCATCAACCGAGGCCCCTAATGTGATGTGGGTGGCCGGCAACCACTCTGGAGGTCTATCTTTGGCGTAAAAAATACTGAGACAGGGGTACTATTGGCCTACCTTGAAAAAGGACGCCCTCCAGTTTGTACGAAAATGTGACAAATGCCAACGATTCTCTCCTATCCAAAGACAACCATCGCAAGATTTGACCACGGTCTCTAGCCCATGGCCCTTCTCGAAGTATAGGTCCTCTACCGAAAGGCAGAGGAGGCGCGAGCTTTGCAATTGTGGCCATTGATTACTTCATGAACTGGGTTGAGGCTGAACCACTGACAAAAATCATAGAAGCAAACACTTCCAAGTTCTTGTGGAAGAACATTATATGTCAGTTCGGGATTTCCTACTCAATCGTTTCAGACAATGGTAAACAGTTTGACAACAAGAAGGTCAGAAGTTTGTGTGAAGAACTTGGCATCAAGAAGCACTTCTTCATACTTCACCACCCACAAGCAAATGGCCAGGTTGATGCTATAAATAAGACCATCAAACACGTCCTAAAAAAGAAACTTGATGTATCAAAAGGGGCCTGGGTGGATGAGCTGCCACAAGTGCTTTGGACAATCCGAACCACTATGAGGACCCCCATAGGGGAAACACCTTTCCTCATGGCATGCGAAACTGAGGCGATGAGTCCCGTTGGTTGGACTTCCATCTCCACGACATCTGTACTTTAGTGAAATAACAAACGACGAGCTTCGGAGGTGCGACCTCGACTTCATTGAGGAAAGAAGAGATGACGCCTAGCTGAAGCTCGCCACATATCAAAGAAAGATGACGAAGTACTTCAACTTAAAGGTGAAGAAGAGGTCATTTCGAATCAATGACCTGGTCTTTAGGAGAGTCTTCCTCTCCTCCAAGGAACCAGGCACCAGTACCTTGGGTTCAAATTGGGAAGGCCCGTATAGAATCAAGGAGGAGATCTGACCTGCGACATACTGGTTGAAGACATGGACGGCAAGGCACAACCCCATCCATGGAACATTGAGCACCTCCGAATCTATTATCAATGAATGTACTACTTCGCTGGATGATCTTTTCCATCTCATGTAACATTTCCATGATTCAATAAAATTGTCCATGATTGAATTCAAGTGTCGCACCATGTCGTTACCTTGGAGGAGAGGTCAACGTCCCATCTCTGGGCCACCTCACTTGAATTCCGAGGGGCACGCCACTTGCCTCCCTTTGGCGAGGCTGAACGCCATTGGGAGAAGCCTCAACATGGCTGAACCATCCACCATGTTGGGAAGCATCGTCACCTCGGAGGAAAGGTCAGCGTCCCTTCTCTGGCCACCTCGCTTGTACTCCGAGGGACACGCCACTTGCCTCCCTTTGGCGAGGCTGAACGCCATTGGCTTAATCATCCACCATGTTGGGAAGCGTCGTCACCTCGGAGGAGAGGTCAGCATCCCATCTCTGGGCCACCTCGCTTGAACTCCGAGGGGCACGCCACTTGCCTCCCTCCCCCTTTGGGAGGCTGAACGCCATTGGCTGAATCATCCACCATGTTGGGAAGCGTCGTCACCTCGGAGGAGAGGTCAGCATCCCATCTCTGGGGCACCTCGCTTGAACTCCGAGGGGCACGCCACTTGCCTCCCTTTGGCGAGGCTGAACGCCATTGGGGGAAGCCTCAACATGGCTGAACCATCCACCATGTTGGGAAGTGTCGTCACCTCGGAGGAGAGGTCAGCGTCCCATCTCTGGACCGCTTCGCTTGAACTTCGAGGCTCACGCCACTTGCCTCCCTTTGACGAGGCTGAACGCCATTGAGAGAAGTCTCAACATTGGTGAACCTTCTACCATGTTCGAAAGCATCGTCACCTCGGATGAGAGGTCAGCATTTTATCTCTGGGCCACCTCGTTTGAACTCCGAAGCGCACGCCACTTGCCTCCCTTTGGCGAGGCTGAACGCCATTGGGAGAAGCTTCAACATGGCTGAACAATCCACCATGTTGGGAAGTGTCGTCACCTCGGAGGAGAGGTCAGCGTTTTATCTCTGGGCCACCGCGCTTGAATTTCGAGGCGCATACCACTTGCCTCCCTTTGGCGAGGCTGAACGCCATTGGCTGAATCATCCACCATGTTGGGAAGCATCGTCACCTCGGAGGAGAGGTCAGCGTTTTATCTCTGGGCCACCGCGCTTGAATTTCGAGGCGCATACCACTTGCCTCCCTTTGGCGAGGCTGAACGCCATTGGCTGAATCATCCACCATGTTGGGAAGCATCGTCACCTCGGAGGAGAGGTCAGCGTTTTATCTCTGGGCCACCGCGCTTGAATTTCGAGGCGCATACCACTTGCCTCCCTTTGGCGAGGCTGAACGCCATTGGCTGAATCATCCACCATGTTGGGAAGCATCGTCACCTCGGAGGAGAGGTCAGCGTTTTATCTCTGGGCCACCGCGCTTGAATTTCGAGGCGCATACCACTTGCCTCCCTTTGGCGAGGCTGAACGCCATTGGCTGAATCATCCACCATGTTGGGAAGTGTCGTCACCTCAGAAGAGAGGTTAACATCCCATTTCTGGGCCACTTTGCTTGAACTCCAAGGCATATGCCACTTACCTCCCTTTGGCGAGGTCGAACACCACTGGGAGAAGCCTCAATATGAATGAACCATCCACCATGTTAGAAAGTGTCATCACCTCGGAAGAGAGGTCAGCGTTTTATCTCTGGGCCACCTCGCTTGAATTTCGAGGCGCACGCCACTTGCCTCCCTTTGGAGAGGCTGATGCAATTGGGGAAAGCCTCAACATAGCTAAACCATCCACCATGTTGGGAACTCACTTGAACTCTGAGGCGTACGCCACTTGCCTCCCTTTGGCAAGGCTGAACGCTATTGAGAGAAGCATCAACATGGTTGCATCATCCACCATGTTGGGAAGCGTCGTCACCTCGGAGGAGAGGTCAGCGTCCCATCTCTGGGCCAACTCACTTGAACTCTAAGGCGTACGCCACTTGCCTCCCTTTGGCGAGGTTGAACGCCACTGGGAGAAACCTCAACATGGGTGCATCGTCCACCATTTTGGGAAGTGTCGTCACCTCGGAGGAGAGGTCTGCTTCCCATCTTTGGGCCACCTCGCTTGAACCTCGAGGCTCACGTAACTTGGCTCCCTTTGGCGAGGCTGACAACCAAGGGGAGAAGCCTCAACGAGAATCGAACTTCTTGACCATTTATCTACGAGGCTCAACCACTACGAGCTTCACGCAACTACCTTTTCAATCAGACCTAGCAATGTTCTCAGTTCAGCTAAAAGACGGTCTAGTCTTAGGATTTATTCAGGTTATAGTTATTAAGCTTAAGTACAATTTACTTGCTTAAGTCCAATATCAGTCATGGTTCATGTGGCTTATGTACAATTTACTTGCTTAAGTGATTGGAGTTGGGATATCAAGTCAAGGTTATTTAATTTTTCAATCAATCTTAAGTTCAATTACTTAACGAGACCAATGTACTTGGAAGAAGAAGAACAACATTGAATGAAAGAGATTATATTGATTTTCAATCAATTACAAAAGGAGGGCCTGAGGCCAGTACATTGGAATTAACTGAAAAGTAAACTATCCTAAGCCTCGGATGATGGTGAAGGTGCCTCGGTAGCAGGAGCCTCCGCAGCCTGAGCATCAGAACTCCCTTTTTCTGCCTCCGTTGCTTCATCCCCAATCGCTTCATCAGCTGGGGTCTGAGGCACTTCATCCACAAACTCCGACCTCAGCTATGACAGGTCTTGATTTGGGTAGAGTTCCTCAGCCCTCTCCATCATTTCAGCATGCGCATAATTTCTCCAGTAGATGCTGAAGCCCTTGTACTCCTCAGTGTTGTGGAAGTTGGCAATGTAGTCTTTGACTGCCTCCTCCCTCGCCACATTGGCCTTCTCCTTTGCCTTGGCTAATTCATCCACATGCCACTTTATTTGGCCCTCCAAGAACTTGTAGGCATTTTGGGCCCCAGCCAGCTCCAGATTGGCCTTCTCCAAGGCCTTAGCAGTCACCTTTTGGTGGTCATTGGAGACCTCCACTTTCTTGGTAAGGAAAGCCAACTCGCACTAGGACTCATAGACCTCCTTCTTCAAGGCCTCGATTTGAGCCAAAGCAGACTCCAGCTTGGCCACGTCTTCGATTTTTTAGGCCCTCGCTTCCTCTGTCTCGGCCTTGGCCTTCTTCAGCTCCTCTGCAAGGAAGGTCACCTTCTTCTTCGAGGATTGGGTCCTCGTCTGAAAATCAGTAAGGGCCTCCCTGCACTTCAATGCGAGGCTAAAGGTCCTCACACTTTGGCTAACAAGGGCCCTTATCAAGTCCACCGCGTCACAGGAAGAGACGTGCAACTGCCACCGGTCTGTCCAGAATTTGTAGAAGCTTTCAGTAGCGCTTCGGATCTCGGCTGACAGAGCGTCCACCAACGTCGGGGCCAGGACCTCCTCCCTCCTAGCAAGGCAGTTCGAAGATTTCTCTTGCACTCTTGCAAGCCTCTGCTTGGCAGCTTCATCCTCTCCCTTCTTAGCCGCATTCCTCGTAGCCTCTTCCTCAGCCTCAGCACGCCGCACCATTTCAATCTTTACCGCTTTTGAGGCCGCCTCTAGGAGCTTCGGTTGAGGGGCTTCTTTTCCTTTATGGGTCACAGAGGTCTTGAACTTCCCAGATGAGTTGGTGACGTGCACCAGCTTCCTCTTTTTCTACTCCTCCGGGACCTTCTCCTTGCCCCGAGGCTCTTTGGCCTTCTCCGGCCTCTAGGGGGTCCCCTCCTCAGCACCCCTGGAACTGCTATCTTTGGAGAGGTGCTCCACCCTCCCCCGGACCTCCTTGGCACCACTTGACCTCGGCTTCAGGACCTCGCCGTCACATTGGATGTGGCCCTAAGGATAGAGGCCATGTCTCGAGTTGGGTACTCCCTCCTGTTGAACTTGTTTGCAAAGCATGTCAGTATATCAGCATCGAAACAAAAAGCAAGAAATACACGAGTATACTAGCCTCTTACCTTTGGAGGCCATCAATTCAAAGTCAATGAAGTAGCGGCTTCGGTCGATAAGGTGGTCGAAGTGCCGAAGTTTCAGATGTCTCTTGTAAATGTCCTCTATCACTTCAAACTCCTCCTTGCTCAACTCGAACCTCGTACTACTATCTACATAGCAAGCCTTAACAGTTAGAAAAAGAAAATTTTGAATACGGAATGTAAACTACTAGGCTGGGAGACTCACAAACTTCGTAGTACCCTGGGTCGGTACTGTGCAAGCCAAGGCTGTGTCCCCCTCCACTGCCTGCTACCTGCCCCTCACCCAGAATCACGATTCCTTCCACTCCTTGATGGAAGAAGGCAGCCCCACCACAAATGGTGCGTGAGCCTCCCAAGGAGTTAAGTATACTACCCCCTTGACTCCTTACCTATCACCCTAGGCTAGAATAGGGTTATGAAGACGTGGAGAGGTATGTCCTCCCCAAGTGACACTTCCTTCCATAGGAAGTAAGAGCCAACCAACTGGCTCCACCTATTTGGCAGAACTTGGGTTGACGACAACATAAAATTTCCCAGCACCGCCCTAAAGAAGGGGTGCAAAGGAAGACGCATACCTGCCTTAAACAGGCATTCATTCACCGCCACACATCCGAGCCTCAGATAGCAGGCGCACTCATGAGCCTTGAACACCAACATTTCGACATAATGAGGTACACAGTACCTCTCCCCCTGATCTCGCCTAGCCTCTTCAAAGTCATATTTGAAGGCACTCTGGACGCCCCCACTCCTCACTGTAATATACTGGCTCCTCGGTCATAGCATATTGCTCGATCTCGGTGTCCCCTCTATGACTCGTCCCCTCGTCGAATAACACAATAGTTACTAATTCCCTACCTGAGGTGGACTCCATATCAGAAAAGGATGAACTCAATACAAGGGCTTTTCTATGAAAATACCTATGGGAAATGACTACGCCAACGGAGTAATGTCGGAAAACGAGAAGATTGATCGTTTGGAAGCCGAAAAACTTGAGCTTTTGAAGAAGAAATCAGATTACAAAGATTGAAAATCCAGAAAAATGGGGGTCTCTCGCCTTTTATAAAGGGCTAGGACGAACCCGAGTCGTCTGATCAATGTCCATTGAATGTGGACCCTTCATTCTAAATCAAATCCGAGGTGTAGAATTCAAATGATTTTTCAAACTTGCGCTTCAGATTCAAGCGTGTCCTCCACGCATCTCTCCAAACGCGTCTACTTCTAGGTGCTCCAGCTGTGCTCATAATTACCACTTTAATTTGACGACAGTAGATGCCTCGGAAGTTGAACGGTCCAGTCACCTTTCCTCGAAAATATGCGTAAAACATCAAATTATTGGCACAATTGTCGAGGAACAATCATTGCCAATGAGCCTCAGAATTCAGCCTCCACAAGCCTCGCAGGTTCAGTTTCCCAACCACCTAGGCTTCTTCATCACAATTCAACCAATCAAGCCTCGCAGGTTCGTTTCTCAACCACCTCAGCTACCTCATCAGAATTCAGCCTCTACAAGCCTCGCAGGTTCGGTTTCCCAACCACCTCGGCTTCCTCATCACAATTCAGCCATCAAGCCTCGTAAGTTCGATTTTTCAACCACCTCGACTTTCTCATAAGAATTCAGCATCCAGAAGCCTCACAGGTTTGATTTCTCAACCACCTCAGTATCCTCATCAGAATTCAGCCAATCAAGCCTAGTAGGTTCGGTTTCTCTACCACCTCAGCTTCCTCATTAGAATTCAGCCTCCACAAGCCTCGTAGGTTCGGTTTCTCAAACCACCTCGGCTTCATCATTCTTCCACAACAGCACATTTCAAACTCTAACCATGATATAAATATCTATACTTGGACTTGGGGGACTATTATTTGGGGTACAAAAAAATTTCAAAATTTTTTTTCAACTTAACTGACTGGCTTTACTTCATCAAAGTCCTCGCATTACATAAATGACTATACTTGGATTTGGTGGACTATTGTTACGTGTTTGCACACTTGGGCAACACACAGGGGCCCACAACCAACTCATGCCGAACCACGTGGCACTCAAGTCGAGGTCATTTGCATAGCCGAGGCCCACAAACCGAGGTCACCAGAAGCCTAGTCGCATATATATCGAGGCCTATCTATCATTGCCTCTTGAGGAGCTTCCGAAGCCCATATGCCGAGGCCCTTTGAAGGTGGACGGGCCCTGTTGGTCGAAGCTCTGTAGCAGAGGTAGCAGACTCCGAATCACAAAGCAGTATCTTCCATAGACACTTCTCCCAAGAGATTCTCTGCACAAAGATTTTATTTGAATGATTGATAGGACGTTTGTTATGAGTATAAATGTTAAATCTTGTCACTAGTAAAGGTGGCTCTACCAATCAATAAATATATAGCAGGCTAGGTGCGACTGATGCCTACAATTTGACATGTAAATTAACCGGATGAGGCCACGTGTATCCCGAACCAAAGGTCACGATCTAACTTGTGATACTATAAATACTCTCCTATGTACCCCATACAAAGGCTAATGCAAGAATCAATACAAGAAACCATACTTTACTCAACTATCTTTCTTATTATCTTGCAATATAAATGAGTTCATACATATTTAGATACACATTTACAAATATCGATTGGTAATTATTGTACAATCGGTCTACGAAGATCCCGTCGGATTTCAAACGTTCTCGTCCCGCGCCGTTGAGCTACTCCCACGCCCTTAATCTGTCTTAGTGTGTTGGACTTTTGCTTACGTGTGCGCGGGTGGGTCCGACATCTATTGAAAACATTTTTTGGGGTCAACATATCATATAATTTGAAATTGAGATTCAAACCATGGTTTGCATACCATGACTTTGTGCCTCTTTGGCTCTTCTACAACTTTGGAACCCAAGTTGATTGTCCTCCAACTACAGAGCATGTACTAAAGGACTTGTTTGAAACAATCTCTTTAACAATCAAACCATGAATTTCTTTAATGGCTGTTGTGGATTGGCACGTTGGAAGTGATATTTTAGAAAATTGCAGATTATAAACAGTGAGATTGTAACTTTATTCTTTATGTAGTATCAAGTGATGTACTGTCTACTTCACCGAACATGACAGGATTTTTTTTTCCTAGCATTGTAAAATCTCGTTTCAAACTTTTTTGAGTATTGTTGTACTACAGAAGTCTTGAGGCAGTGCTTATGAAAAACTTCTTCCTTTTGAGTTGGAACTTCAAAAAAGGTCAAATCCCACACTCAATACTAAAATTGTACTTTTGGGAAGCTAGAAACTAGGCTTATCTTCAATCATCCGCCAAAATTTGTGGTCAGTTTAGTATCATTTTGCATCAAGTTTTACATAAAACCAAAAATATCTTCAATTCTTTACACCAAAAAGTTGCACCAAATGAAATGTGTTTAATCATTTTCTTTATTTTTTTTATTCTTAACAATTTAAATGTCTGAAAAATTATTTATTTATTTAATTTTTTACTACATAAATAATTACGCTTCGTTTACAAAAAAAATTAAATTTTACGAAATTTGGTGTTGGATTGGAGCGATATTGTACCAAATATTTGGTGCAAAACGGGGGAAAATGGCATTTTGGTGTAAAGGTTGGAGTTACCCTTAACAAGGAAATAGAGTTGAGAGGTGCTGTTCCAATTATCTTAGCAACAAATGGGAAGATGATGTCACTTGTGGGGGGGGGGGGGGGGGGGGGGGGGGGGGGGGGGGGGGGGGGGGGGGGGGGGGGGGGGGGGGGGGGGGGGGGGGGGGGGGGGGGGGGGGGGGGGGGGGGGGGGGGGGGGGGGGGGGGTATTGTGTCGACAGAGTGCGCTATATTATTAACGTGTCAAAAGTGAGTGAGGGATGGGATATCAGCTCTCATATTAGAAAACATGCCCTTAATCATGTGAATCCTACGATCGTATATATTTTTCTTCTTTTACTTCTCTTCTGTTCATCTTCTTTGTTTTTCATAATTTTTTCTTACTTTCACTTAATATGGCCACTCTGTGAGCACATGAATGCATGTTTGTTGTTTTCACCAAATATTTAGAGTTCTAGAATGCTAATAATTAAAAGATTATTGAAATCTATTACATCGTGCTCGACAAAGTCGAGTGTGAGCAAATCTATCTTTATTGAATTTACCCAGACATTTGTTGTTCAAATAATTTTAGTGGTGTAATTGGTAACGAAGAACAAACAAATAAAATAAAGGAATGAGATATGACTTCCAACTAAAATTCAAAAAATTAGTGTCTCATTGTCTCTTTCTCTAACTCTAGGTACAAGTAGGGATGAACGCTGTTCGATTTGGACAATTTGTACTATATTTTCAACTCAAATCATTTTATGCGATTTGAAATTTTTTCAAATCAAATCAAACCATTTTATTTTTTGAATCAAACCAAACCAAACCATAATTTGCGATTTGGTTCGATTTTAATCTGCGATTTACCTATCGAGATTATAGTAATATATTTAACATAAATTAACATATAAGTTTAAACAAGAACTGATAATGTTAAATATTAAATTACATTCATATTTACCGTGAAATTCATAAATAAATTATTTTCAAAATTGGTTGTTAAAAGATATTAATAGAACAAATTTGACATTCATATTGTCATATAGCGATTGATAAATGTAGAGTTACATTCTATTATAGTTTGGTTAAAACTCTCTTCGTTTTGCTAATGAGATGTTAAATAAGGATTGAACGAGATATTTTAGATGCACAAAGATTGCTAAAGTTTTGGTTTATTAGGAATTGAAGAATTTCATTCTCTAACTACTTTATGAAAGTTCGTAATAGTATTAGTTAGCGAATTTTAACATTTTCACACAATTAATACGCTCCGTCCTTCGTTCTTTCCAAACCACAAATAAGTTTATTAATTATCTAGGCCACACAGTGTAATTTTTCTATTCAAATCACAACTCACAAGTGTTTAATAAGTTCAAAACAACAAATAAATAAAAGAACAACAGAAAAATTGCTTGTATGAGAATCCGAGACTTACCAAAAGTAAAGAGAGAAAGAGACGATTCAAGTAGAAATTAGCATACTAACAGGCAAAGGCGATTATGATTCATTCAGCAGTGACAGACAAGCGTCAAATGTTAGGAACATGAAATTTGAAGGCATCTAAAACTTTGGATGTAATTTGCTCCATAGTTTTGTTGAGCTATGATTTGGATTACTGAAAATATATGTTTTTTTTGTTTTTTTTTATCATTCAAATGATTTTAGAATAATTTTAGCTTAGTTTAATATCGGGTGAGGGCATGTGTTGTAAACCTATTAAACCATAAGTTGATAATGATGAACCTAATTTACTGTCTATGATTATTCCAATAGGCTAGTTGTAGCTTGTATTACCTCTGAAAAGTGAAAACTATAAAATTTTTAAGTTAATAAAATTAATGTTTCAATTAAAAATTTTAAAAACGGTTCAATTTAATTTTGTGCGGTTTTTTAAAACTAAAACCTAAACTAAACCATTTTGAAATTGTTTGGTCAGGTTTGAGGAAAAAAATCATGGGTCCACGTGGATCCAAACCAATAGTTTCGATTCGGTTCGCAATTTTTTGTGCAGCCCTAGGTACAAATAAAATAGATGGATTTTTGTGGCTTTTGGACAGGTTTGTGTTGAATTTAACTATAATCATGCTAAGAACAAAAATCAAATTTTGATTACAAACAGTTTAAAATTTATACCTACGGAAGACATCGTGGATACAAATATTAGCAATTAGATCTTCTTCTACTTGCTACTCACAAAATATTAACTATCAATAGGACAATGCAATAAAATAATACGGAGAGGAGAGGGAACCTAACTTTTATATAGAAATTTATTGAGCCGTTCAATTAACGACTTAAACCCTAGTTAGGGTTTACATATATTTTTAGTCCATATACTTAAATTGCCACGTTATATAAAATATAATCCCTAAGGTGTAAAACGTACCAATTGATCACTTAACATACTGGGCATAATCACAGTATCATTATGAGCTATGTATCTAACGTGTAAAATTTACAATGAAATAGGAAGCCCGTATTTAGAATTATTTCAACATTCTCCCATTTTGGTAAACATTTGATTGTTATAATAAAAACTTTTAACTCCCGAGCTAGACTACATAGGTGGCCACACAAATATAGCTCCAATGATGATCCCTTATGCAACATGATCCGATCTAACAAGAATGTCAACACCAAACATGGAAGTTGTTATACTATTTAAATGACGTAAGACCACTCCACAACTATAAATACCAACATCCTTATCGACATGGATCCCCACCCTCCAACCAATGTAGTAGTATGTGGTATGAACTTGACACCAAATGTGATAAAAAAAAACTGTGTTAATTTATATCGGTTCTCATAATGCTTCAGATCAAAATGAAGTCACATGTCTCTAAAAAAGACTCATCTTATGTTTTTATCTGTTATATCTCGAGATCATAATAATATCATAATAAAAAGACATAAGTCAAATACATGCTCAAAATAATTCATGGATAAGAGAAAATATATCTTATTATTGGAAAAGGGGTTGTACTCGAAAAACATATTGGTTGCCTACGTACCCCGTAAACAGATCAAGTTAAAATGTAGTTCTTTTACATAAATAACCCTTACTAACCAAAAAATCAAAAGTTTTCACAATACTCATACTAGCAACATGTGTCTTAAAAATGTATGGAGCGAGTCCCTTAGTTAAACGATCTACAATCATCGTCTCTGTATTGATATGCTCTATTTTCATCTGCCCTTTCTTAACTATGTCTCTAACCGCCAAATATTTAATGTCAATGTGCTTTGACCCACCAAAATTTTTATTATTCTTTGAAAAGAACATTGCTACGCTATTATCACAACTTTCAACCCAGAAATAAAATTTCTTAACCAAACAACTTGGACTGTAGCTCCCAGCATAGTAGAAGATGCTAGTAGAGTCTGTTTAACATTTTTCTAAGAGATAGTACCACCAACTAACATGAAAATATAACTTGAGGTTTATTTCAAATCATCTTGACATTCAGCAAAATCAAAATCTAAGTAGCCTACCACCTCAAGGTAATTTGAACGCTGGAAAGTAAGCATGTATCCTTCAATTTTCTTCAAGTGTCTCATAACTTTCTTCGCTGCTTTCCAATGCTTTTGTCTTGGATTTGATTGAAATCTACTAAGGACACTGACTGCATAGACTATATCTAGTCTAGTGCAAACTTGAGCAAACATCAAACTCCCTACAACACTGGCATATGGTATCATCTTTACAGATTCCCTTTCTAACTCATTCTTGGGACATTGAGCTTTGTTAAACTTATCCCCTTTTATGAAAGGTACATCACCAATTGCACAGTTTTGCATATTGAACCTTTCTAGAATATGTCTTATATAAGCCTTCTAAAAAAGTCATAACAAGCCCCGCTTTCTATCACAATGTATTTTAGTGCCAAGTACATAGGAAGCTTCTCCATGATCTTTTATCTCAAATTTAGCAGATAACATTTTCTTTGTCTCATGAAGTAACCCAAAGTCACTACTAGCAACCAAAATGTCATTAACAATCAGGACAAGAAAAATAAAATTTCTCCCACTGATTTTGAGATAAATACATTGATCAACTATATTTTTAACAAAACCAAGAGAAGACACAGCCTCGTCAAATTTCAAATACCACTGTCGAGATGCTTGTTTGAGGCCATATAAGGATTTGTTCAACTTACATACAAAATTTTCTTTTCTCTTCACAACAAAACCTTTATGTTGTCTCATGTAAACATATTTAGAAAGATCTCCATTTAAAAAGGCTGTCTTAACTTTCATTTGATGAAGCTTCAAATTATAGTGTGCCACAAATGCCATAATAATTCGAAAAGAATCTTTGGATGAAACAAGTGGGAAAGTTTCATTATAATTAATGCCCTCTCACTGAATAAACCCTTTTGCAACCAATCTTTCTATCCCTTGAAATGTGACCTAACCGCTTATGCCACAACATAGAAGATGATTCACAGATTAGAGACCTTTTCTTTTTGCAGAACTTACATTGATTATTTTTCTTTATGGTTCCTTTGAGACCACCAGAAGTCTGACCTCCAAAATTTTTATTCTGTTGATTGCAGTGTGACTTATTATCCTTACGGAACTTAATGAGAAGACCTTTTGTTCTGGGGTGTCTAAAAAGCTAATTGCACAATTTCAACTATCTTACGCTATATCCTATACGTTTCTTGGGCACATACTGCAATAAGGTCATTTAAATCCCATTTATCTCTTGAGCATTATAAGCAACCTTAAACTAATTGAATAGGCTAGGAAGGCTATTTTAAAACATGATATACTAGAAAAAGCTCCACAATGAGAATCTTAAGAGCCTTTTGCATAGATGATATATTTATCATCTTCATAACATGCTCTCTAACTCCACTTGTACCACCATATCTCACATTCATCAGTTTGTCTGCTAAATCTCCAATTTTAGCTTGATCAGATTCAACAAATCTCTTTCCTATGACATCCATAAAACCTTTGGCATTTCCATTGTCTGGGATAGCACCCATAATGGAATCTGGTATAGAGAGCTTAATAATTTTTAAACAAAGTTTGTTGGTTTTTTCCAACTTTTCATACTCAACCACATATTTGAGAGTGCTCTTATCTGTGGGTTTCGAAGGCTGCTTTTTCCATTGCAAAATTCAAGCCTAAAGATGATGTGTTATTTCTATATCTCGTTTCCATCTTACATAATTATTTCTAGTCAAGGTTTCAAAAGCAGAAAATTGACTCGAAAGAAATGATGCATTTAAAATTGTGGAAACATATAATATCATCCAAACACAATGCATGCAGTCAATGGATGATAAAATATCCATCTAATTAACATGTGCTATTAATTAGATTATCCGTAATTAAAGTCAGATCCATATGAATCTTATTACGATAAGAGCCTAGATGCATCATTACAAAGCCACCTTTAGGCTGACAATACAACATGTTGTAAGGTACTCTTAAACACATCATAAAGCTAATTAACAATTCATGTTGGTTTTTGAAATACCAACACCTTTAGGTCGAAGGAGATTTCTAGACCAAAGTAAACTCATTAACTGTCTCATACCATTTTCCAAAACATTACATATAATAACACACGTTGATGTCAAAAATTGTAAAGACTAATTTTTATGCCAATTTTAAGAAAAATGACCACTTGTATTCATTCAGAGACATCAATTTGTACACTTTCTATGTAAGGAGAGCTTTGCCTTTTTTCCAAAGAGAATCATTCCCCACTATTTATAAGGGGCTTGGTCAAAATTCTGTCATTTCAATCAAATTAGACCACATGCCGTCGATCTTTCCCTTAATTGGTTAATGAGGCAGGTAGGTATCACGTCACTGTTTCCTTCAGGTAATGATGGATGCAAAGGATAGGGCAGCCAATGCGGTTGATTGGTGGGTATAGACAGTACTGGCATCATTTTCTACAAGTGTATGTGATTGAAGAGGTGATGCGACAGAATGTAAGGAATATGCAATTATTATGTCTTTTGAGGTTACGACAGTAATGCCGAGCTGTGCTTTTATGATTGAACTCACATGTAATGTCCCAAAATCTATTTTATAATTTTTTTATATATAAATAAAATAGGCTTGAAGTGTTACCAAAAATTTCCCTTTTCAATAATTTAAGCAAAATCTACTTTTTAATCAAAATTTGAAATTTTTTCAATAAGTCGATAATTATAAACCAACAATTTAAGTGAAAAGTTTTCTCATTAAATAAAATTTTAAAGTACTATGATCTTAAACTATCATTTTGAATTTAACATAAAATGTCGAATGTTTGAACCCAAGAAAAACCCATAAATTTAAGAAAGTCAATTGCTTGAACACAAAAGAAAAATATATTAAATAACGTGTATAAAATTTATCTTAAGGATATTTTTTTTTTATCAAATATAAATTGCAATCATCATTTCTAGAAACTTTTAATTGACGACCCCAGGAACATCACTCTATCAATCTACCACGCGTCCACACGACTCGTTTTAATATGAAATTTTTTTAAGAGTGAGTATTTTTGAAAAACACCCAATACAAAAAAACGTGCATATTCTTATTAACATGATATAAATATAAAATGACATGGCATAGCGACATTTCTTAGATTTAGAGCAAACTAATCGCGACATCCAATAGCTTAAGGAATTTCATTAGAATTTCTATATCCCGTAACATTTACATACTTGACCAAACGGTCAATACCGTAACATTTAATATAAAAGAATACACACACACACACTTAATTTCAAATCAATCATGATGGGGGTTTCAAATCACTCATGGACGAGTTACAAATGCTAATTAAATGAATATTTATATAAAAATAATGAATGAATTGGGGTTTTCAAAATTTCCAAGGAATATAACAGACGTTTCAATTTATTATTTTTTATATTATACATAATAATAATTATTAAATTAATAAAATATAGAATTTATAATACTTTCTTTCTATCAAAATAACTCGAATATGACTAGTCCAAAATTATTTCTTCTTGAGCCAATTTATGTTGTTTAACACGAGCTACAAAGTTAGTATAATATCAATATATTTTTTATTAACTTTTGAAATGCTTAAATATTTGACCCAAATAACTCACGATAAATTCTACACGTAAATAAATAAATCATTTATGCAATTATGTGAGCCGTGTGTATCACTTCAACTTTTGGACCTTAATGTGATGACAAGGTTGGACATGGACTATTTTTTTTTTCTAAATGATCAAGATTAATTTGTAGCCCATAGGAGAATATAATTAAAATTCGGGATGTTACGTCACACATATATGAGGCGGGCTCTGTGAACAATGGATGTGAGACCGGAGGTCGGTCATCAACAAACACCCCAGGTCAATACTGCTTTGAAGGAGGATGGACCTTTGAATTCGCTAGGTCCTTTTCTCTGAAAGTGTAATTATTGCAATGCCATGTGTCACTTACCTAGCAGTGTGAGCTGTATAGCATTAGTAGTAGCTTCTTTGGGAAGCTTTATAGGGAAACTACGTCGTTTAGGATCCAAAGGATCTGGGTCTCTGGTTTTCACTCCATTTTATTATGTGAACGGCCCATATTAAGTCCTTTGATTTTCCTTCTTTTTAAATTTCTTTTGATCCTTCATTTCGTCATTTTACTTTGTGCGATTATTCTTTACAAGGTAGCGAGAACTCTCTATCTCTCTTTAGTGCACTTTTCCTTATCTGAGTGAGGTCATCTATTTCTCAGTCCCCAGGTATTCCTTTGCTTTTTCTCTTCGCTCTTTTCTGTTCGCCTTTTTCATGAGCTCCGACGAGTCAAGGAATAGGGATGATAGTTTCAAGAGCTCCAACGAGTCAAGGAATAGGATGAAACTATCGAAGAACTCTCTCTTTACCGATTCTTCATGAAAAAGGCGAACAGAAAAGAGCGAAGAGAAAAAGCAAAGGAATACCCTATGAAATGGAAAGAGGAGTTCTTCGATAGTTTCATCCTACCGAAGTGAATAGGGATGATGTCATCCCCACATTCTACCATTCTCTGTGTAAGTGGCTGTCTTTTAGTTGTTTAGCTGTGGCAAATGTTGGAGTAATACTGACTGTTTATGTCTTGTTTTACAAATTACAAGAAGAAGGCCTTAACAAAGTAAGGACAAATTGTCTAAGCATTTATTGTGCCAAAATTGTCAACAATAAATCAAAGTCTTTAAAAAATCAAAACCATTTGTAGAACATATACTTCAACCAAGTAAGAAGATGAACATTGAAGAATAAAATGAAAGATCAAAGACAATACTATGCATTCACCAAAGTTTCACCACTAGCTCTAGCTAATGGTTTAGAAATACATAATGAAATGTTACAAAGAAAATGAAGAAAACTAGAATATGATGGAGAGGAATTGATCCTCTCAAAATCGTGGCCAAGGTCCCCTTTTATAGGCAAAGGAACATCCAAAATGCAAGTGGACAATACAACTTGTTTCTGTCCAGCTTCAAGACAGCTGAAACATACAACTTGATGCCTATTTTCAGATACTCTTTCCAGCGAATTTAGACTTATGGTCAACAGATAAATTATTTATACTTGAGTTAGCTCTCCATTGGTTCAAATATCATGTTCATTGGATCTATATAACTCCATATATGACAAAAACAATGAGTGCTGCTTCACAGGTAGAAAAGCTGTATCCAGCAGGTAACAAGTTGGACTTTGCACGGTAATTTTGGCTGCCTTGTGATACTAATTTGACTTCTTACGAAAGATAAAAGTTGTAGATACATGCCTTATATTTCCAACCCAACTTGAATCACCTTGGTTCAATGTCTGTAGCTCAAGCTATGATCATTTTACTGACAACTACTTCTTGCTTGAGACAATTCACTGTTCTTGACTTTTCAACATTTTTTTCCTCCACTTGCTCCACTTGTTATAAATTGAAAATGCATGTGAAATACATCAAATAAATACTCTTTCAAATGTATAATACTCATGTCGACATGTTTGTAAATACGTATTTCAATTAATTGCATTTTTAACATGTAATTATGAAAATTGAATTTACGGCAAGAGAATTGAAATTAGTGACTAACATTGGTGAATTTAAACAAATTGAATATAAAATGCCTTGTAAATGATATATCTTTGAGGCACTTTTGGACACTAATCAATGGTAGTAGTTGTAGCTAAGAAGATAGAAGCACTAGTTCGAGCATAGAGCCAATTTGAAGTAATTGAGGAAGAGGTTCCACCCCTTAAGAGGAACCATCCGGTGACGCCAGCTACAACTGTGTCCTTTATAACTCTGCTTCCCATGACTCTACCTCTGATCTCACCTTCTATGGATGCACCAGTCATTTCATCCCCCATTGCCATGCCCGTTATACCGGGCTCATCACCTCCTACTGTTGTAGTGGCGTCCTTGCCTCCTACTACGCCTGCTATGGCTTCTACAAGTTTGGTAAGATCGCCAGAAAGATGCCCAGACCTGTAAAGGCCAAGCCTGGAGGGTTTACTGGGCCACCAACCTGATATCTTTTTGGATTTTTTTCGAGCTCCATCGCTGTCGAGAGAGACCATGGCTGTGCTACCTCCCTCGTTACGTAACTTAGCCAACCTTCTTACAAGGAGCTGGGGAGAAAAAGAGCAGAGCTTCCTTGCTAAAATACCTATTGGGGAGGCTATAATTATCAATCAGTTTCACCGAGATAGGTCCATCTTGTACATGATGGCAATGGCTAACAAAGTAATCCCTTTGAACTATCGTACTGAGAGAAATTGTTGTCTATCGTACTTTGTCATAACTTGCTTCCCTTGATACTATACTAGATGAAGGCCAAACTGGATAAGCTTTTGAAGGCCAAGGATCAAGCCTTGAGCCTATATGAGAGCATAAAGATAGAGTGGGCTGAGTTCGCAGCCAAGGAGAAAGACTATAAAGATAGGCTCAGTAAAAATGGCCGAGGAGTTGGATGAGAAGCTGATCTCCAAACTCAAGCTCCTGGATGAAATAAAGCCTTGAAGGTCTAGGGAGAAAAGGCTAGCTAGAGGGCTGAGATCGAGAAAAAGAACGTTGAAGTGGAGAGAGCTCCAGTGGATGTAGAGCGAGCCAGGGCGGACGAGGAGCGATCTCGTGTTGAGGAAGCCGTGAGGAGGGTTAAGGAAGCCAATGGAAGGGAAAAGAAAGCTATTAGGAAGGTGGAAGAGGTGGAGGCCAAGGCCATCAAGGCAGCGAAGATTTGGAGAGAATCTTCTGAGTTTGATGCCTCGACGTAAGATGCATACGTTGTGGCTCTTGAGGAGATCGTTAAGCACATTCGAAAGGAAAGGCCCGAGTTCGACGTAGTTTTTCTTGAGGAGTCACTTGAAGAACAGAAAAAGGAGGTACAAAGGCTGTCCAACGAAGCAAAAGTTCAGATCTTCCCTGCTGCTGAAGATATAGAAGGTGACACTTCTGTCTCCCAGGACCCCCAGTCCCTTAGGTTTTCTTTCCTAGGTCGCCATTTACGAGCTACATGTAATGAACTTGGAAACTTTTGACATGCTATGATATGTATGAACTGCATTTGATAATTTTGTAATGGTTGTTTGCTCTGACTTCTGCATACTTTGGAATGGTTTTTTGTTGGAATGAATGAATTTCACCTTCCATTCTTGTGCAATTTCTTCGTTTGAGCCATTTGTTGTGCGTGTGACTTTGACACTAGAAAAATATTTTTTTCCTTTTTTAACAACTTATGCAACCTTATTTCTGCTTGCTCTAAAAGTAATGCTTTGAAGAGTTCCTTAGGAAGGACTTCATCTAAGTGTCGTAGCACTCAGTTCGGCTTGCATATGGAGCAGGGCTTCAAAAGATTCCTTAGGAGGAATTTCATCTAAATGTTGTAGCACTTACAACCTTAGCTCGGCCTATGTATGGAGCAGGGCTTTGAAAGATTCCTTAGGAGAAATTTCATCTAAGTGTTGCAGCACTTACGACCTTAGCTCGGCCTGCATATAAATCAGGGCTTTGAAGACTTTCTTGATAGGACATTTGTCATCAATTCGATCGTGCACAGGATATTTAAAGTAACTGACCACTTTTATTAGTACAGTCGATACCATAAATGGGTTTTCATGTTACAAGGAACTCTTCATGCTCACTAATAGTATTGCCTTAGGTGTTCGGCATTCTAGGGGTGGGGCAGAGGCCTTCCATCAAAGTCCTCCAGTTCATATTCTCCTTTTGACAGTATTCTTATTACCATGTAAGGTCCTTCCCAATTGGGACCTAATGATCCAAATCCGACCTCCTTTGTGGCAAGGAATATTCTCCATAGGACTAGGGATCCTACTTCGAACTCCCATTTTTGTACTTTTTTTATGGTAGTACTTAGCATTTCATTGTTTATAGAATGCGCTTCTGAGTTCGGCGTCATTTCTTTTTTCTTCCACTAGGTCTAATTTTCCCTGAAGGGCCATTTGACCATCCTCCTCACCATAGGTAGTTGTGCAGTACGATGAAATGCCATCTCTAGGAGAATTATAGAGTCTACACCGAAGGCCAGTGAGAACGGGCTTTCAACAGTATTGGTCCTTGTGGTGGTGACATAGGGGAGTTTTTCAGCCCATCCCCCTTTGAGTATGTTAAGCTTTGCCTTCAACATGCTTGATGATATGTTTCCACATAAATTTCATCATTTTTTGAGTATGTCAAGCCAACAGCCAAGTTGAGTATAACAACCCTACATATGATATGTTTCCACATAAAATTAGTCATTTTTTGTTCGGTGATTTTGACATGTGGTTCTGCCTCGACCCACTTGGTGAAATAGTCCACTGCAATGATGGAAAATTTTATGCCTCCATTTCCCATTGGCATAGGTCCAATCAGGTCGACTCCCCATTTTGCAAAGGGCTAGGGGCGACTATTGGATTCAACTCGTACGGTGGTGTTCTAATGTTAGGAGGGAGGCGATGACATTTATCACATTTTCATAATTAAAGGGTATCTCACCTTATTGTGGGCTAAAAATATCCTTGACATACGATTTTGTGGGCACAGTATTGTCCACCGGAGTGGTTTCTACACATTCCCTCATATATACCTTGCAAGGCGTACTGTGCTTCTTCTTCATTCAAGCACCTCAGCAGAGAGGTAGAGTACCCGCTTTTGTAGAGGACATCATCAATCAGGGTGTACCTGCCTAACCTAGTTCGGAGCCTTCTTACTTTGGTCGAATCTTTAGGGCATTCTCCAGTCTTAAAGTGTGAGATGATTTCATCTAGCTAGGTCGGTTTGTGGTCTATTATCTTGAGGGTCACTTCGGCTAGTTCAGTGGCGGGTTGTGATATTCTTCCCATCGGGATGCTATCAAATTTTTCAATCCTTTCGCTAGTGGCCAAACGAGCCAAAGCATTAGCGTGGCTATTCTAGGATTGGGGGATCTATTTGATCTGAATAGTTTTGAAATTTTGGAGGTAACCATGCATCATTTCTTCCTTGGCTTGGTACGTTCCATTGATCTGGTTGGGCCTTAGTCCAGCAAATATGGCTATAAGTGCAGCATCGTCAGACATCTTTTTCACTTTCATGGACTGTTTGTTGAATTTGCTTAGATAACTTTTAAGGGATTCCCTTTTCTCATGTTTAATGCTCACCAATCACTCTTTGGGCGTGTTCCTAGCCTAAAGCCCACGAACTGGGCCAAGAATGCCATGGCAAAGCCATTCGAGTTCTTTTTTGATCTCTTATATAGTCTTTTGAACGATCTTGGGCTTTATCTCCTAGGGTCAGGGAAAAGCACGGCCCATGATGGCATAACTTGCCCCTTGTAGCTCCATCCACGAAGTGTACTTGTCTAGGTTGTTAAGGGAATCTCCTTCTCCTTCACACACAGTCATCTAGGAAATCTTCAATTTTTCAGACAGTGATTCGGTAAGAACATCTTTAGTAAAGAGGCAATGCCGCTTGGTAAAGTAGTCTTCGATTTTACCTTTATTTTTGGCCTTCAATTCGGTGAAGCACCTTTTCAAGGTGCTTATTTCAAGTTCTGCCTGCTCTAAGGGACACTTTTGGTTAGGTTCAGTATGCCCTCGCGTAGGGGTTAGTGATTACTGAGTACCCAACCTATCAAACACACTGCTAGCTCTTCTAGCGGCTGGCTCTATTGAGGGGACCTGGCTTTTAGCTTTGTCAGTTTGGCTTTTGGAGGATTCTTCTCTTGAAAAGTGGAGGGTCCTCCTGGTGGGAAGCCATCTAGCCCTTGTTCTTTTTGGGAATTCCACTTCAGAGTTTGGTGGGGATAAGTGAATTTGATTTCGTTCCAATCGACCAACTGCATGTAAGCTTTTCTAGGGCATCCTTCATAGTGGTCATTTGCGGGCTGCTCATCCTGTTTTGATCATGCTATCTTGGGAAACTGTACAGGGTATTAGTCTCATAGGGATAGTATGAGACTAATTTCTGGAAGTAGAGCTATGACTCACGGCTCTTATTTAGACCCTTTTTTGTGGGAAAAAAATGGGGCTATTTTTCACAATAGGGACCCTTCCTCTAGCGCCAAACTATTGACGTCAAAAATTGTGAAATTAATTTTTAAGACAAATGTAAGAAAAAGGAGAGATCAATTTCTACACTTTCTATGTAAAGGAGAGCTTCACATTTTTTCGAAAGAGATCATTTCCCACTATTTATAAGGGGTTTGGCCAAAATTATGTATTTCAATCAAATCAGCCATTTGTGCCGAGCTCACACCACATGTCGTCGATCTCTCCCTTGATTGGTTAATGAGGCCGATAGCCATCACGTCACTGTTTGCTTCAGGCAATGATGGATTGTAAAGGATAAGGGAGACAAGGCGGTTGATTGGTAGGTATAAGTCGTGCTGACATCATCTTCTAAAAGTGTACGTGATTGAAGGAGTGATGTGACAGGATGTAAAGAATCTTCAATTATAATATTTTGAGGTTACCTGAGCTTTTATGATTGAACTCACACATGTATGCGAGCAATAGATATGAGATTGGGATCGGTCATCAACAACATCTTTGGTCAAGATATTATATTTAATAATTAAAAACTGCGATGCTAACGCATTTTTTTTAGAGAAAATTGAATAAATATAATGAGTGTGCCACTTTGGCAGCTATCATCCATTATAATCTATTGATGATTATAATTTTGGCATCTTGTGATTGAATTTTTCATGGGCTTTAATTTGGGTTAAAATTAAAATATATGGATCAAATCTATTTAAAATATAACTTTAAAACCCTTCTAAAATTCAAATTTAATACTTCATTTTGAAAATTGCATTTTGACCCTGGATTTAAAATTATAAAAGGAACCTTACAATTTAAAAATTACAAAATAGGTCCTTCATTTTAAAATTGCAAACTGACCCTTTTCCTTTAATTGCACGTAGAGGCCCGTGATTTCACTATTTACAATCGAAGCCTCACCTTTAATCACCTTTTTTTTTTCAAGAAAACCCCAATTTTTGAGCCTACACAACAATAGCCATAAAAAAAGTCATAATAAAAGACTAGATGCCTTACGTTATATGTTTAAATTTAGCAAAAGGATCCATTTTATTTAATTTGAAGACAGTTAACAAAGATGCCAAAATCTCAATCATGGACCATAAACCTTCTCCTCTATTACAAAATACTATTGTTGACCCCAAAATATATTGCCAACAGTTACCGGACCCACCCGCATATATGCAAGCCTAGTCCAACACGTTAGGACACATGGATGTTCTAGAACTGGCAGGTCAAGGGAGTAGGAGAAACTCAAAGACATGGGACGAGAACCTGCGAAATCCAGCAAGACAATTATATGACGACTTTGCAATAATTGCCAATCGGTATTTTTAGAATATGTATGTAATCCCTAATTATCTTTCTAATGGAAAGAGAAAGTGAAAATGTGTAATCTTTGTTCTTGTATTAAATCTTGCATTAACCTTGTATAGGGTGAGTATTTATAGTATTACAAGTCAGATCGTGACCCTCGATTGGGAGTGCACGTGGCCTCATCTTGTTTATCTACATGTCAAATTCTAGGCATCAAGTTTGACTATCTAGTTTGCTATACATTTATTAATTGGCAGAGTCACCACTATTTTTGACAAGACATGACACTTGCCTTCTATGATGGGTGCCCCGTCAATCATTCTAAGGGAATTCTTGTGTAAGACCGGATCCTTGGGGAGGAGTGATGCTCGAGGTGTCCTAGGCTTTGACGTCAGTATGATGGGCCTCGATTTGGACCACCTCGGCAACTGCACTTCTGCATACAAAATCTGGGCCACATTATAGGAGCTGTTTGCTGGTGTTGGTCAATCTTCATTGGCTTAGGGCCCGGGTAAAATGCCACGTGGTTCTATATGAGTGGGCCATGGGCCCCAGTGGATCGACCAAGTATGTCAACATGTAACAATAGTCCCCCAAATCTAAGTATAGTCATTTATGTGATGCATGGACTTTGAGTAGAGAGCACTCATTTTCATTGGTAAAAATTGAATGAATGAATTTTTCAACCTGAATAATAGTCCTCCCAAGTCCAAGTATAGTCATTTATGTCATGGTTGGAATTAAAAATGTACTGTCGTGGTGAGTGAATTGAACCTGCCGAAACTTATGAAGATGTGGTTGAATTGTGATGTTGAAGTCGAGATGATGAGTAAATCAAACCTGGCGAGGTTTGTGAAGATGTGGCTGAAATGTGATGTTGAAGCCGAGGCGGTGAGTGAATCGAACCTGTCGAGACTTGTGAAGATGTGGCTGAAATGTGATGTTGAAGCCGAGGTGATGAATGAATCGAACCTATCGAGGTTTGTGAAGATAGAGCTGGCTCCTGAATTGTTGGAGGCACTGCCTGTCGAGGTTCGAGGTGCTACAAAGAGTTTCCATAAGTTTTGGATGGACCGATGGCAGATGTATTCCTCGACATGCGATGCTGCAGACCTTACCAGGGCCCTGGTGAGCTAAAGTGTGAGGAGCTTGGGCCTTGCGTTAGAATGTCAGGAAGCTCTCACTGATATTTAATCAAGAAATAAGTCCTCAGTGGACAAGCTTGCTTCCATGGAGAAAGAGCTAAGAAAATAAGTACTGATACAGATGAGATGAGGGCCCAAAGAGTTGAAGATGGGGCGAAGCTGGAATCTACCTTGGCCCAAATTGAGGCCTTCAAGAAGGAGGTTTATGAATCTCAATGTGAGGTAGCCTCTCTCCCAAGAAAGTGGAGATTTCCAATAATCACCAAAAGGTGACTCCTGAGGCCTGGAGAAAGCTAATTTAAAGCTAATTGGGGCTAAGGATGCATACATGTTTCTGGAGGACCAAATAAAATGGCATGTGGATGAGCTGCAGAAGGCTCGAGGAGAGGCCAATGTAGTGAGAGAAGAGGCTGTTAAGTATTACATCTCCAATTTCCATCTCTCTGAGGAGTACTAGCGCTTCGACTTATACTGGAGGAGCTTTGCTTATGCTGAGATGATAGAGAGGGCTGAGGAGCTCTACCCAGACAATGACCTATCTCGACTGAGGTTGAAGTTTGTAGATGAAGTTCCTCAAACCTCTATTGAGGAAGCAGTTGGTGACGAAGAGGCTGAAGAGAATGAAGAAGACAATTCTGAGGCTCAAGCTACGGAGGCGCTTGCTGTCGAGGCACCCCCACCATCTACCTAGGCTTAGTGTAGTTTAATTTCAGGTTAATTCAATGTACTGGCCTCGAGCCCACCTCTTTTAATATGTTGAAGATCAATGAATGCCATATTTTGCAACTACATTTTGTTATTTTTCTTGGCCTCATCAAGTAATCTAACTCAAGGATGAGCTAAAAACCTGAACTTGACATCCTAACTTCAATCACTTGAAATAATAACTCAAGCCATATGATCAATGTCTGAACTACAATTGAGCTTAAGCCTCATTACTTAAGCAAATTTGATAACTTTGTAACCTGAATGGATGCTTAAAATGAACTCTTTCAACCGAACAAGATTACTTCATCACTCTAGCAACATTGGTGATCAAACTGATGAAGTTCTATTATGTAGCATTCATAATGAATGAGCCTAGTCGTGCAAATGGTAGAGGAGCCTGATCTGAGTAGAGGCTTCTCCCTTTAGTGTTCAACCTCGTCAAAGGGAGGCATGTAGCGTACACCTTGGAGTTTAGGTAAGGTGACCTAGAGTTGGGATCTGGACCTCTCCTCTGAAGTGCCACGCTTCCCCACATGGTGGATGGTACAGCCATGTAGGGACTTGTCCCCTTGGCGTTCAGCCTCGCCGAAGGGAGGCATGTGGCATACGCCTCAGAGTTCAGGCGAGGAAACCCATATCTGGACCTCTCCTTTGAGGTGACTACGCTTTCCTACATGGTGGATGGTGCAACCATGTAGGGGCTTCTCTCCCTTGGTGTTCAGCCTCGCTTGCGCCCATGCTTCCCTACAAGGTGGATGGTGTAGCCATGTAGGAGCTTCTCCCTTTGGCGTTCATTCTCGCCAAAGGGAGGCATGTGGCGTGCGCCTCAAAGTTCAGGTAAGGTGACCCTGAGTTGGGATCAGGACCTCTCCTCCGAGGTACCCATGCTTGGAGAGACGTGTATCTGAACTTAAACAATTAGAAATTTATTGAAACTTGAAATTTGATACATGAGCTAGGAAGATCATCTAGCGAGGTGGCACAATCACTGATAATTAAACTCGAAGATGCTCAATGTTCCATGGATGAGGCTATGCCTTGTCATTCATGTCTTCAATCTAGTAGGTACTAGGTCGAATTTCTTTCCTGACTCTGTATGGGCCTTCCCAGTTTGGACCTAAGGTGCCTACGCCTAGTTCCTTGGAGGAGAGGAAGACCCTCCTTAGGACGAGGTCGTTGATTCAGAATGATATCTTCTTCGCCTTGGAGTTGTAGTTTTTGTCATCTTCCTCCGGTAGGCAGCAAGTCTTAGTTGGGAGTCATCCCTACTTTCATCAAGAAAGTTGAGGTCGAACTTTCGAAGCTCATCGTTCATTATTTTGCTGAAGTGCAAGCGTCGAGGTGATAGTAAAACTACCTCAATGGGATTCACTACCTCAGTACCATAAGCCATTAAGAAGTGTGTTTCCCCAGTTGGGGTCCTGGTTGTGGTTTGGATTGCCCAAAGAACTTGTGGTAGCTCGTCAATCCAGGCCTCTTTTGAAACATCAAGTTTCCATTTGAGGACATGCTTGATTATTTTATTCACAGCCTCAACCTGGCCATTTGCTTGGGGGTGGTGAGGAGTAGAGAAGTGTTTCTTTATGCTAAGCTCTTCACACAAGCTCCTGACTTTCTTGTTGTTGAATTGCTTTCCATTATTTGAGACTATAGAGTGGAGAATTTTGAACCGGCAGATAATGTTCTTCGACAAGAACTTGGGAGTGTTTGGGTCTTTGATTTTTGCCAATGGTTCAACCTCAACCCACTTTGTGAAGTATTGCTCCTCCTCTACCTTTCGATAAGGGACCTATGAGGTCCATGCCCCATTCGGAGAAAGGCCAAGGACTAGAGATGGTAGTTAGTTCCAATGAAGGTTGCTTCTGGATGGGAGAGAAACGTTGACACTTGTCACATTTTCACACGAATTGGAGGGCATCATTTTTCAAGGTAGGCCAATAGTATCCCTGCCTCAATACCTTCTGTGCCAGAGCTAGGCCTCTAGAGTGGTTTCCACAAACACCTTCATGGACTTCTTTTAGAATGTAGGTGGCCTCTTCCCCGTCCACGCATCGAAGAAGTGGGGAGGAAAAGCTTCTCTTATAGAGTACATCATCAATAAACACAAAATGAGCTGACCTTGTTCTCAGTTTGTAGGCCTTGTCCTTATTGGTGGGTAGGACCTGGTCCTTTAGATAGGCCACAATAGGCTGCATCCAGGTAGGAGTTTCTTCTATCCACATCACATCAGGGTCCTCGGTAGATGGTTTAAGGAGGTGCTCAATTGGTATTACTACAAGAAGTTCAGAGTCCTTACTGTTCGCGAGTTTGGAGAGTGCATCGGCATGTGCATTTTCAACAAGAAGGATTTGGAGCAGTTCAAACTTTTCATAGGATGGTAGAGGGTTCATCACCATCTTCAAGTAGGATGCCATTGTTTTATCCCTGGCTGAAAAGTTGCCATGTACATGATTTACAACCAGCTGAGAGTCACTATTGATAATTAGCATCCTCACTTGCATTTCTTTTGCTAATCTGAGGCCTACAAGGAGTGCTTCATACTCTACCACATTATTGGTGGCCCTAAATCTGAACCTCACAACTGTGTTTAGCTTGTGACCTAATGGGCTTACAAGGACAACCCCAGCTCCTGAAGCTATGTCTCCATCGAACCATCCACAAAAAAGTTCTATGTGGGAGGCTCAATAGGTTCATAACCTCTTTTACCTCGGGTACATTGGCGAACTCCGCCATGAAATTAGCTAAGGCTTGGCCCTTGATGGCTACCCTTGTCTTAAAGGCAATATCAAATTCACTCAGCTCCACTGTCCATTTCAATAGTCTCCCCGAGGCGTCGGGCATCTGAAGCACCTGCCTCAGGGAAAGTTGGTTAGCACGTGAATGTTGTGAGCTTGGAAATAGGGCCCCAGCTTCCTAGAAGCTGTAATCAAGGTAAAGGCCAGCTTCTCCATGTCAGGGTAGCGAGTTTCTGGAGATAGGAGTGCCTTATTAGTGTAGTACACCGGGAGTTGGGTGATTCCTTCCTCTCGAATTAGGACTGAACCGATGGCCTCATTAGAGATGACTAGGTATAGTTGAAGAACATCGTCGAGCTTCAGCTTGAAGAGGAGGGAGGCCTTTCCTAGAGTCCTTTTTAGGCCTGGAAGGCCTCTTCACACTCCTCTGTCCATTGGAACTTCTTCTCGGCTTTCAATACTTTGAAGAATGGGAGACATTTATCAATGGCCTTGGAGACAAAGTGACCGAATGCTACCACTTGTCCAGTTAGGCTTTGGACTTCCTTTGATTTCTGAGGTGATCTCATCTCGAGCAGGGTACTGATTTTTTCAAGTTGGCCTCAATTCCTCTTTGATTGATCATGTACCCCAAGAATTTTCCGGAGGCACATTGAAAGTGCACTTTAGGGGGTTGAGCTTCATCCTATATCTCCTTAGGATTCAAAAGGTGTCATTCAAGTACGTCACATGGTCATGTGCCTTCAAACTTCTCACAAGCATATCATCCACATAGACTTCCACCATCTTGCCAATGAAGTCCACAAACATTTTGTTGACAAGCCTTTGATATGTAGCCCGACGTTTTTCAACCCGAAAGGCATCATTTTGTAGCAATAAATGCCTCTGTCAGTGATGAAGGAGGTGCTCTCCTCATCGGTTGGGTACATGTAAATCTGATTGTAGCCTAAGTAAAGGTCCATGAAGTTTAGGAGCTCATTCCCGATGATATAGTCTACCAATTAGTTGATCCTAGGAAGTCAGAAGCTATCTTTGGGACATGCCTTGTTAAGATTCATAAAATCAATACATACCCTCCATTTGACGTTGTGCTTTTTAACAAGTACCGGGTTGGAGACCCACTTCGAGTAAACAGCTTCTCTGATGAAGCCATTCTGGATTAGCTGTTGCACTTCCTCCTTCAGGACCTCATACATCTCCGGGTTGAGGGCTCTTCTCTTTTGTCTATGTGGGGCAACTTGATTTTCAAGTGGTGATAACAGACCTTGGGGTCTATACCTACCATGTCCTCATGCCTCCAAGTAAAGACATCGAGGTTCCTACATAGGAAGTCCTCTAGTTTCTCTTTTAAGTCATTGGATAAACCCTTACTTACTTTCAACATCTTAGTGGGGGTCTCGAGGGTCCATCGGAAGCTCTTAAGCTCCTCAACCGGGGTTGTCTGAGGTCCGTACTCAGTTACATGGGGTCAATCTCGTTAAGCACTAGTAACTATTCTAACTCGAAAGGTGTGTTGATCATTTTAACGTCTTCTCATTCGGGAGCCTCGCCTGGGATGTTGGTCATGTCTACATCAGTTATAATAACATGTACATCTCGGGGCTCAACTTTCCTAATAGAACTCAGGTAGCACTCCCTAGATCCTCTTTGGTCACCCCTCACTATTGCCACCCCATTCTTAGTTGGGAACTTCATGCATAAGTGGTGGATAGAGGTGACGGCTCCCGATTCCATTAGGGCCGGTCTACCTAATACTCCATGGTAGGCTGAACAGCTATCAACAATGAGAAATTCCATGAAGTTCATTTTGTTTTAGGGTGATTCTCCCATTTTCACTGTGAGCGTGATCTTTTCCCTTGGAGTGATGCTATCTCTGGTAAATCCATACAAGGGAGTGGTGGTGGGCGTCAATTTATGGTTTAAGATCATTTTGTCGAAGCTAGACCAAAATATGATTTTAACGGAGATGCCATTGTCCACTAGCATTCGTTTGAGCCCATTCCAGGCCACCACGGCCCTTACCACAAGTGCATCATAGTGGGGGGTAGTGAACTCCCTCAGAGTCTTCTTGGGTGAAGCAATGGGTGGTGCTTGATTTCTTCGAGAGCCGCTATCCTCAATGTAGCTGGTCAACGGGGGGTGTTTGGCCTCTCGAGTGTAGTTTCTTTTTGGATTTTGTGTTTCACCGCCTACATAGGGGCCTGCAAATATGGCATCCACCTCATAAATGAGGACCCCTTCTTGGGCCTGGCGGCCTCTATGATGCATGCACCCTTCTCTGGGCGTTTCATCTGGTAGTCCATCAAGCAGGAGGTCAGCCCTCTGGCACGTTGCCTTTGTGGGGGTGGGAGCTGTTCACGAAATTATTTGTTTCGATTTAAAATCCACCACAAGTGTACGGTTCATTAACAAGTAGTAAAATGGACTATGAGTCCAAGTATCGATCCCACAAGGATTGAATTAGTTCAAATTAATCTATTATGACCTTAACCGAAACACAAAAATCAAATTGAGGTTTTGTACTCTAACTAAAAAGATGTAAACTTTGATGCAAGCATGAATGAAAAATTATACTAAATGCAAAATAACTAGGATGCACCTTAACTTGAATTTATGGATTTAATGAGTATACTAACGCACTAGGATCACGAATCCCCAAGCAATACCCGTTCAATTGTCAATTATGTAACTTTGACACACAGTTCCACAAAAGATGAATCAATATTCCTATTTTAATTTAGCAATCTCTCTCGAGCAATGCCAAACCTATCCCAATATATGATTCGACTATATTTCTATGACGAATACTAACATACCGGAATGCATTAGAAATTCATGAATATCGAACGATTCACACAAGGCATAGAGGTATATTTCTAACCCTTATTGGACCCTATGATGATTTACACTATGTCGAACCTATTTTCCTTCTTTCGAAGGCATAAAACAAGCCACCACAATCATATAATTACATGCACAATAGTCATATGAAAATAAAAACGTAATAAATCAATCAAATCCGGAACTTGTGTTCAAATACGTCAAAAATCCAAATCAACAATCAAACGTAGTATTACAAGGTTCATCGATTTCCTAGCAATAATAAATCTAGCCTAACATGCTAAAAGGAAGAAAACATAAAAATATTTGAAGAAACGTCATCACCCGAATCAATCTTCAATCCAATCTTCACTTGGCGCGATGTTGTTCTCTTGATCTATCCTTCGTTTCTCCTTCAAAATCTCTCAAAAACATGTAAAAATGGCGTCCCCTACATTCTGGTCGAGGTTTTGTATTTATAAGACCCTAAAAATATTGTTTTCATAAAAGTTTCGACGGAAAAAGGAAATTGAATTTTTTCTCGAGAATTGCTCTATGCAGCCGCATTGTGGCCTTTTACTTGTGGTATGCCTCTATGCGACCGCATAGAGGGTAGCACTATGCGGTCGCATAGTGCCACCAACTATGAAAGTTGTGCATTTTGGTCCTCCCACTTGAATACTTCACTTCTTGGCATCTTTTCTTCATTCTTTTCATTCAATCATCCCAAGGTATCATCAATTGACAATTGGCTTAATCAATTTCTTGATTTGTTCATCGGGTCAACTTTTGAATAATTACACCTTGGTCCCTGAACTTTCACTTTGCGTCGTTTTAGTCCTTTTTTGCTTTTTTCTCCTGAATTTCACCATGTTCATCGTTGTTTCCTACAATTCACAAATGTAATGAAATTAAGTTACAATTTAATCATTTTGCTCATTATCAAGTCATGTTTGTGACCTAAATACGCTTGCAAAAACACACTTATCAAATCCCCCAAACTTGAACTATTGTTTGTCCTCAAACAAGATAGTGACTTAATTCTGAACAAACATGGCTTAATACCCTATTGTGGCTCAGGGTTGGACTGAGTATTGAAAAATTTATCTGTGCAAATATGACATCAACCTTGACCTGTTAAATGCAAATTGACGTGTGTGTGTGAATTCATGCCAACATATCAGGTTCATGATGAAATTGAGTCCCGACCCCAAGTGGTCAAATATATCCTTACTCGCTCGAGAGATATACAACCCCCTAAACTTATTCTTTTCACTCAATTATCAATTATCCCGGGGTTGTGTTTTAAGATTAGGAATTTATATAGCTGTAGTCCTCGCCCTCTCGTAGTTTGGATTTAGCATTACTATCACAAGTCTACATTTCGAAAAGTGAAAGCTCTCCTAAGTTTGATTGTTTCGACACTCAAGATTAAACTAGGTTACTTGCCTCGCCTCAGAGGTGTAGTCTCTTCAACCAAATGTCTAAGAGCTTTTCGTCATGTTATTGTCTCTCTTTTTGTTTTTCTCACCTTTCTTTAATTTCTAATTGGTTGTCATCTTCTCATTTGCTTTCTATATAACCCATGTAATGAGTCCCAAACCAGTTGGCTTTTGGGCACCAGAATTTAAACCCTTGCAGGCTTATTCACTCGAGTTATAAAGGCTCAATAAGATGACTTTTTATTAACTTCTTTCCCTCTTGCTTTCTATATGACCCATGTATCGAGCTTTGGGTCAGTGACTCTCAGGCCAGTTGGCTTTAGGGCACCAGATTTTGAAATATCCTTACAGGCTTACTTGCTCGAGTCATAAAGGCATGAAAAGAAGTGTTTTATTCTCACAGATTAAAATTGTGCCCTTTGTTATTTTTTTCTAGACATTTAGTTTCCAAAACCAACCCCTAAGATTTTCACCTAATCTTCACCTCACTGGTCTAGACAATCCACAAAATAAATTCCATGCACGGAGCTCCCACTCATCTCAATGCTTTCTTATAATAACTCAACTATCACGAAATTATCTTAAGGTAGTTTATGGGTTAATTCAATAGAGGGTTACCATTCTTTTCCTATGTTATGCCCAAAATCCAGTCATTCTTCTAATATGTCAAGCATGAATAGCGTGCATAGATAATCTCAATTGTTGCATCAACAAGTATCAGTTAGTCTAATTAACACCAGATCCAAAGTTTTTACAGTTTAAACTAGTCTAATAATATCATCATAGCTAACAAGGTTATCAAGCCCACACAAGCATGCATGAAGAGAATTTAAAACAAACTGAATAAAATGCAATTATTATTATTATTATTATTATTTTATTTTTATTTTTTTATAACACTCATCATGCACACATTATGCAGTAATGAAAATTAGTGGAAAAAGATAATGATGAACACAGATAGAGATTTAAAATTATGTCACCGTCTCCAACTTAGTTAATACATTGTCCTTAATGTAAGATTAACAAAAGATTAAAGACATAATTTTAAGGACAAAATGAAAACAAAAAATCAAAATGGGGGAAATAGTACTCCCCTGATCAAAAGGGATGAGGTGGCAGGAAACTGAGTCCTGATGTGCCATCATCTGATGGTGGAGGTTGTTGTCCAAGGAGTTGTTGCATCATCCCATGCATCACTCTCATCAGGGCGGACTTCTGTGCCTGCTCGGCCTGGATGGCTCTCACGTTGTCCCATGTGTCATTTACTCGCAACTGGATGCCATCCACCCGGCCCACATACATGTTCAGTCGGCCATTTATGGTGTCAATCTCCCGTCGCATGACTGAGGCGTTATCTCGAGCATCTCTGATGTAATTTAGTGCAAGGTGATTGTCTCTTTGTAAACCCTGCAACTCAATCCTCATGGCGTCGAAATCATGAAGGAAGCTATGGAAGTCTCGGTTGATTCCCGTGGTGGTGGGGAATACCTGTCTCAACAACTGAGTATCCACGTCAGCCTGTGGCGTTGGAACCTATGGGTGGTCCTGATCTGTGAGGGCTGGGCCGTGTGCGGCCTATTGCTGTCGCCGACGCTCGTTGTCCAATTTCTGTTGATGTTTAATTCTGGCTCGATCTTGGGCCTCGAGTGTGAGGCGTTTGATAAATGGACTTGGTTTCTCTGGTGCCTCCCCTGGCTGAACTTGTATACCGGCAGCTCTACAAATTCCACTTATCAAGCTCGAAAAAATCAGTGAGGTGTGCCTGTTACCCCATGCGCCTGTAACTTGTATCTGATTGTAAATGTAAGTGGCTAAGTCTATCTTGTTGCCCCAAACTAAGTGATAGATGAACTTCGCCTTCTGATTGGTGAAAGTCATCCTATGGGAGATGGGCTCGATGTTGTGGCGGATGAACAACCATAGGATGGCTATAGAAAGAGTGAGGTCAATCTGATACCAATCAACAGTAGGGAGAGGCCAAGCATTTTCATGCCCCAATAGAACTTCTGCAACCTCAACCCAATTGAAATCATGTGGGACTGGGACTACATTAGTCCAAGTGAGCTAATAGTAGTCATGTATTACCTCAGGTGAAAACATGATCCATTTCCCCAAACCCATGTCTGATGTAGATTGTCGGATCCAGGTGTGTCTATTTTAGTATAGAAATTTGCATAGAATTCCCGCACCAAATTTTCATAGACGGGGTGTGGTCTTTCAATCACTTTTTCCCACCCACAGTTGTGGACTAAATAAACCAATTCAAAACCCGAAAAATCATCCAACTTAACTGGTCGCTCGGGGATGAGTGCCCATTCCTGAACAACATTGGCATAGCAGGCTGCTTGGTCAGAAGAAAGAAAACGCCGGACACCCCCTTCAAGTTCCCTAGTCCGGGCTGTGCCAGATGTGGAACCAACTTTCTCCTTTCCTTTTGATGTATGCTTTGGAGGCATCCTACAAAAGTATATAAATAATAGTCAGTAAACTGTATTTTTTTTTTAAAAATGATAAGGGGAATGAGATTAGCGAGACAAATATCTCACAAATCCCCCAAACTTGCTTCAACTTGCATATAGAACACCTTGGTGTGCACTTATCAAAATAGAACATATAAGGTAGTGTAAATAGAATGCCAAGTTGAAAAACTAGAAATTGAGGCCGAAACAAGCACATTTGAAAAATTGGACCCATGACCGAGTGCGCATGTTCGGCCCCGGATATCATCGAAAAATATTGAAATTTCCCCCGGGCAATCTCTGGGCATATGAAAGTATTCCATGAGATCTACCATATATTCAAATTTCAAAGCAAATGGACTTCGTTTGGTATGCCATATAATGGTGTAAAGTAGGGGACGTAGGGTGCTGTGACCTATTCATGTGCCTACACGTTGCAAAATGGATGTGATGTGATACATGGTCTTTCAGGTGGTCGTGAATGTGGTAACATGCAAATGTCAAGAAAACATGCTCAAGAACGTCTAAGGAAGGCAAAATAACAAGTTATACACAAACGGAGTTCCAAACAACCAAAATGAAGCATGTGACTTGTGATTAAGTGTGCATGTTCGCCCCCGGACATCATCGAGAAAACTTGAATTTTTCCCGAGCAACCTCTGGGCATATGAAAGTATGTAGTGTGGAGTGACTCATATTCAATTTTCAAGCTCATTGGATGTCGTACGGGTACTTAACGCAAGGGATAAAGTGGGTACTATGAAATAACGTGAACCTAACACGTGTGCCTATATGTGGGTGTTGGTACAGGAGTGTTTTGAGCTCAATATCTATGGCATTGGAGCACCACATGGAAGGGAATATGTATAGGTAGATTGTCCAATGCGAGATTGGTCAAAATGTACAACAAATTTCACTTAGGCAATTTATCAAACATGTTGTGTGCAATAGATATTCAATGTCAATCTAAGAAAGCTTGGCAAGTGTAATCACCCAAAAAAAACATAAACACAAACTAAAGCCATAAACCATCCCTATGTACACCCTTTCAATCGAAATCCCAATTGGAAAATATGAGTAACTCTAACCCAAATAAGAAATGAAAGGAGGAAAGAAAAATTTCATACCTTATGTTGCCTTGAAGGTGAGTGACGAATGCCGAAGTGATTGATGGAATGAATGACAGGTAGGAATGTTAGTGGATGTGTGTGTGTTCGAATGAGACTCGTTGGACCTAAGTGTTGAGAGAAGAATGGGCGAGGGAAGTGGGGAGAGTGGTGTTTAAAGTGCCGGTCATGGCTTAAGTCCATGACCGGATTATTACTATACGGTGCATAGTGTATTCCTATGCGGTCGCATAGTAATGTAAGTTTTCCCCAATTTAACTTCGGTATATGTCTATGCGATCACATAGACCAAAAAACTTTTTTTTTAAACTGCAATGCATAAAGATGTGTCCCTCGTAATTTTTTTTTATAAAAAAAAACGTTCTTTTATCTAGAAAAGTGTGAACCATGCTCCCAAACACTCAAAATCATTTCAAACTCACCGGCCATGTATGTAATGCCTAGGAAATGATGGGGATGATAATTCGACCCAATTAACATGCATGTGCGATCGATGACCTAGAAAATGCAAATTTGGAAATGAAATAATTCTAAAAATAATGTGAAAGGTAAGTTAATAGAAGGATATAGTGGGTTGCCTCCCACCCAGCGCTAGATTATAGTCGATAGCTCGACTTTACCGTATTGCATCATTCTGATGGTCTAAGATGAACGGTAGATTTTTCCTTTGAAAAATTGTCGCCCCAATAATGCTTCAAATGCTGTCCATTGACCTTGAATGTCCCATTGCTGTCGTGAGTGATCTCAACTGCCCCATGTGGAAAAACCTGTGTAATAGTATACGGACCAGACCACTTCGATCGCAGCTTTCCTGGAGATAGCTTAAGCCTAGAGTTGTAGAGTAGCACTTTCTGCCCCACCATAAATTCACGCCTCTGAATGTGCATATTGTGCCATTTCTTGGTGTGCTCTTTGTAGAGTCTTGAATTCTCGTAGGCTTCCATTCTGAGCTCGTCCAGCTCATTAAGTTGTAGTAGACATTTTTCACCCATAGCCTTCAAATTCAAATTCAATTTCTTCATTGCCCAGTAAGCATGATGTTCTATCTCAAGAAGTAAGTGGCATGCTTTCCCGAAAACCAGTCGATATGGCAACATTCCTATAGGGGTCTTGAATGCAGACCTGTAGGCCCACAAGGTGTCGTCCAGTTTCTTTGACCAATCTTTTCGTGACGAGCTTACTGTGACTTCGAGTATTCTCTCAATTGCCTATTGGACACTTCGACCTGTCCGCTGGTTTGGGGATGATATGCAGTGGCTACACGATGTTTAACGTCATATTTAATCAACAATTGTTCAAACTGGCGATTGCAGAAATGTTTGCCCCCGTCACTGATTATAGCCTTCGGTGTGCCAAAGAGGGTAAAAATATTTTTCTTTAGAAATTCAATCACCACCTTTCCATCGTTGGTAGGTAATGCAACTGCCTCAACCCACTTTGATACGTAATTCACAGCCACTAATATGTACTGATTAAAGAAGGATGGGGGAAATGGCCCCATGAAGTCGATCCCCAAGACGTCAAATAGTTCCACCTCCAGGATACTGGTCAAAGGCATTTCGTTTCTCCTAGATATATTACCGGTGCATTGACATCGGTTACACCTCTTCATGAATTCAAAGGCATTCTTAAATAGTGTAGGCTAGTAAAAACCTAATTGAAGGATCTTCGCCGCTATTTTCAAAGCACCAAAATGCCCTGCAAATGTAGATGAATGACAATGTTCTAATATCAAAGGTACTTCTTCCTCTGGTACGCAGCGACGAACGATTTGATCACCCCCTCCCCCCCCCCCCCCCCCCCCCCCGCCTGTACAGAATGGGGTCCTCCCAATAATAATACTTCAATTCAGCGAAAAATTGGTGACTGGAGTAATCAGGCGGCATGATAGACCTGGCTAAATAGTTAATTATGTTCGCATACCAGGGTGCCTCCTCTATACCAAAAATCTATTCATCTGGGAAGACTTCGTTGATTTCCACTATCTCTATCTGTTCTATGGCCTCGAGTCGAGACAAGTGGTCTGCAACCACGTTTTCACTGCCCTTCTTATCCCTGATTTCCATGTCAAACTCTTGAAGCAACAGTATCCAACGAATGAGACGGGGCTTTGCATCCTTCTTTTCCATTAAGTACTTGATAGCAGCGTGATCTGTGTAAACGATGACCTTTGACCCCACAAGATATGATCGAAATTTGTCAAAGGCATAGACTACGACAAGGAGCTCTTTTTCTGTAGTGACATAATTGAGTTGAGCGTCGTTCAAGGTCTTACTTACATAGTAAATCACGTGAAATATCTTATTTCTTCGTTGTCCCAAGACGGCCCCAACAGCAAAATCACTGGTATAGCACATTAATTCAAATGGCAGATTCCAATCAGGTGTGATGATCATGGGTACTGAAATCAACTTCTCCTTCAAGGTGTTAAAAGCCAGCAGACACTCATCCGTGAACTCAAATGTAGATTCCTTCATCAACAAACAGCACAATGGTTTAGTAATCTTTGAGAAATCCTTGATGAACCTTCTATAGAAACCGGCATGCCCGAGGAAACTACGAACACCTTTCACTGATGTAGGTGGTGGTAATTTCTCGATCACCTAAATCTTTGCTCTGTCCACTTCAATACACTTTGCTGAGATTTTGTGTTCTAGCACGATGCCTTCTTGTACCATAAACTGGCATTTCTCCCAATTCAGTACCAAGTTAGTCTCCGTACACCGCTGCAGCACAAGACTCAAATGCTCCAAGCACTCATCAAATGAAGACTCGAACACTGAGAAGTCGTCCATGAATACCTCGATAAATTTCTCAATCATATCTGAAAAAATAGCCATCATGTAGCGCTGAAAAGTTGTAGGAGCGTTACATAAACCAAACGACATCCTACGGTATGGAAAGGTACTGTAGGGGCAAGTGAAAGTTGTCTTCTCCTGATCGTTAGGTGCTACTGAAATCTGATTATACCCAGAGTACCCATCCAGGAAACAGTAATGCGAGTGCCATGTTAGTCTCTCCAACATCTAATCAATGAACAGTAGTGGAAAGTGATCCTTTCGAGTAGCCGCGTTTAGTTTGCGGTAATCGTTGCATACTCTCCATCCAGTCACTGTCCGTGTAGGAATCAACTCATTTTTCTCATTTTCTATTATAGTGATACCCCCTTTCTTGGGAACGACTTGTACTGCACTGATCCATGCACTATCTGATATTGAATAGATGATGCTTGCGTCGAGCAATTTCAATACCTTAGCCCTAACCACTTCCTTCATGTGTGGATTCAATCTCCGCTGATCATCAATGCTTGGTTTGAATTTTTCCTGCATGAGTATTTTGTGCATGCACAACGATGGGCTGATCCCCTTGATATCTGCAATCGACCATCCAATGGCTGTTTTATTCTCCCTTAGTACCCGAAGTAGTTTCTCTTCCTCCACTTCACTGATAGTACTTGAAATAATAATTGGAAGTGTAGATGATTCCCCCAGATAAGCATATCGAGGGTGTGGTGGCAATTGCTTGAGTTCCAATTTGGGAGGTTGCTGAATAGATGGCACTGACTGTGTAGTCCTAGTTCCCAGCTCTTCGAAGTAACGTCTGTACATGTATGGTGGATTAGTTTCCAAAAACTGTGCACGTGTTTCAATCTCACTTGAATCAGTGTGAGTGGATTGAGAATGTGCAATGTACGCCTCGTATGCATCGGAAGGATGATGTAGCCAAAATGTATCTTGAATTATTCTGTTAATTACATCGATCTGGAAACAGCTTTCTGACTCAGTAGGGAATTTCATTCCCTTGAACACGTTGAACGAGATTTGCTCTTCGCCAAGCCTCAATATAAGTTGCCCTTTTTGAACATCGACAATCGCTCTTCCAGTAGTTAAGAAAGGTCACCCCAATATGAGTGGAACATCCTTATCTTCCTCCATGTCTAAGATGAGAAAATCGGCTGAAAATATGAATTTCTCCACTTTTACCAACACGTCTTCAATGATCCCTCTTGGATGTGTAAGGGATCGATCTGCTAACTGTAATGTAACTGTTGTGGCTTTAGCTTCTCCCAAGTCAAGTTTTCTGAAAATAGAAAGAGGCATTAAATTAATACTTGCACCTAAATCACACAACACTTTATTAAAATGACAATTCTCAATAGTGCAAGGTACAGTAAAACTCCTTGGATCCTTTAGTTTTGGAGGCAGCTTTCTCTGAATTCTGGCACGACATTCCTCAGTTAGCATCACTGTTTCATTTTCTTCTATCTTTCTCTTGTTGGAGAGGATATCCTTTAGGAATTTCACATAACTTGGCATCTGAACAAGTGCCTCAGCAAATGGGATGTTGATGTGTAATTTCTTGAAAACTTCAAGAAACTTACTATATTGCTGATCCAATTTGTGCTTTTTCAACCTCTACGGGAATGGAATAGGAGGCTCATGAGGGTTGACAGGAGTGGTAGCTGTACCCTGTGATGTATTGGAATTCTTCTTGACCACATCCCCTGTTGTTTTTTTAGTCTGTTCCACAATCTTGTCATCTGCGGTTGGTGATAATTCCCTACTAGCTACCGATCTTTTTGCATGTATCTCCGGTAGTTGTACTCCGCTTCTGGTTGTTATAGCCTTTGCGTGCTCCTTAGGGTTGATTTCAGTGTTGCTAGGTAAATTTCCTGGTGCTCTACCCATCATGGAGATTGTCATCTGTCCCATTTGTGTCTCCAAATTTTTGATTGCTGCACTTTGGTCTTGAAGAGTTGCATCTGTCTTTCGTATAAACTGGTTATTGGCTTCCATATACTGATTTGTTGTTACCATGAACTTTTCAATCATCCCTTCCAATGGTGGCTTTTATCCTGCTGCTGATATTGACCTTGTGGTCTATTCTGATTCAGATTACTCCATGAGAAGTTTGGGTTGTTCTGTTGGCGTTGACCCCATTGCACAAAATCTACATGTTCGACCCCCTGTGCTAGAATTGGACAATTAACAGTATTGTGGTCTGCTCCACATTCTTCACAGCTAGGCTTCTTGACTTGTTCTACAGTGGCAATTTGTGAAATGCTATCAACCTTATGGAACAAAAAGTCTATCTTTGCAGACAATGCTGAGTAAGTATCTACTTCATAAACCCCTGGCGTTCTCTTCTGAACCACTCAATCTATAGACCACATGGCTGAAGTTGTAGCCATTCTCTCAAATAGCTCCCATGCTCTGTCAATTGTTCTTGTGGAGATAGACCCGTCAGATGATGAATCTACGATGCTCTTGAAGGATGGAAGTAGTCCAGTGTAGAAAAATCGGATCTGTGTCTTCTTGTCAAAGCCATGTTGCGGACACTTCCTTAACATATTTTTGAAACGATTCCATACCTCTTCAAACAATTCAGACTCACATTGGTTGAATATAGAGATGTCATGTCGCATTTTCGCTACCTTAGTTGGCGAGAAGAACTTGGTGCTGAGTTTGTGGGCTAGCTCGTTCCAAGTGGTGATGTTTGCGACGGGAAGTGAATCCAGCTATTCAAGTGCTTTATCCGACAAGGTGTGTGGAAACAACGTCAGTCTTATAGCATCGTCGAAGATACCCTGGTACCTAAAGTGTTGGCACATATCCAGAAATCGGGATATGTGTGTATGCGGATTTTCACTAGCCATCTCGTGGTATTGATGCCCATTCTGAAATAGTTGAATCACATTTGTTTTCAGCTGGAAGTTCGGTGGCCCAAATGGAGGACACACAATGCTAGATTGACTATGGACCACCAACGGAGCCATGAAGTCCCTGAGTACTGTATTCCCATCATCTTCAACTGCCATGCCTTCATTAAGTGGAATTACTGGTCGATTTTGCTCGTTAGTCATTTGTTGTGCCGCTCTTGCTTCTCTTTGCCTATGACGGAAGGTGCGTTCGATCTATGGATCTATGGGAACCAAGTCTTGATCAGGCACTCTTTGCATACAAGCCCTGAGATAGCAAAATTAACACAAAATTAAATTGAAGTAATAATAAACTAACCTAGTAAGCTAACTACTAGTAATCGATTACTAGATAAGTTCGAATTAGTGTCACAAAAGATAAAATTAAAACTAAATTTCAATCCCCAGCAACGGTGCCAAAAACTTGTTCACGAAATTATTTGTTCCAATTTAAAATCCACCGCAAGTGTACGGTTCGTTAACAAGTAGTAAAATAGACTATAAGTTCAAGTATCAATCCCACAAGGATTGAATTAGTTCAAATTAATCTATTATAACCTTAACTGAAACACGAAAATCAAATTGAGGTTTTGTACTTTAACTAAAAAGATGTAAACTTTAATGCAAGCATGAATGAAAAATTATACTAAATGCAAAATAACTAGGATGCACCTTAACTCGAATTTATGGATTTAATAAGTATACTAATGCACTAGGATCACGAATCCCCAAGCAATACCCATTCAATTTCAATTATGTAACTTTGACACACAGTTCCACAAAAGATGAATCAATATTCCTATTTTAATTTAGCAATCTCTCTCAAGCAATGCCAAACCTATCCCAATATATGATTCGACTATATTTCTATGACGAATACTAACATATCAGAACGCATTAGAAATTCATTAATATCCAACGATTCACACAAGGCATAGAGGTATATTTCTATCCCCTATCGGACCCTATGATGACTTACACTATTTCGAACCTATTTTCCTTCTTTCGAATACATAAAATAGGCCACCACAATCATATAATTACGTGCACAATAATCATATGAAAATAAAAACGTAATAAATCAATCAAATCCGGAACTTATGTTCAAATACGTCAAAAATCCAAATCAACAATCAAACGTAGTATTACAAGGTTCATCGATCTCCTAGCAATAATAAATCTAGCCTAACATACTAAAAGGAAGAAAACATAAAAATATTTGAAGAAACGTCATCACCCGAATCAATCTTCAATCCAATCTTCACTTGACGCGATGTTGTTCTCTTGATCTATCCTTCGTTTCTCCTTCAAAATTTCTCAAAAACATGTAAAAACGGCATCTCCTACATTCTGGTCGAGGTTTTGTATTTATAGGACCCTAAAAATATTATTTCCATAAGAGTTTCGGCGGAAAAAGGAAACTGAATTTTTTCTCGAGAATTGCTCTATGCGACCACATAGAGTAAAAATATTGTGGCCTTTTACTTGCGGTATGCCTCTATGCGACCGCATAGAGGGTAGCACTATGCGGTCGCATAGTGCTACTAACTATGAAAGTTGTGCATTTTGGTCCTCCCACTTGAATACTTCACTTCTTGGCATTCTTTATTCTTTTCATTCAATCATCCCAATGTATCATCAATTGACAATTGGCTTAATCACTTTCTAGATTTGTTCATCGGGTCAACTTTTGGATAATTGCACCTTGGTCCCTGAACTTTCACTTTGCGTCATTTTAGTCCTTTTTTGCTTTTTTCTCCTGAATTTCACCATGTTCATCGTTGTTCCCTACAATTCACAAATGTAATGAAATTAAGTTACAATTTAATCATTTTGCTCATTATTAAGTCATATTTGTGACCTAAATAAGCGTGTAAAAATACCTTTATCAGGAGCCCTCTGCTGACCCTATTCCTGTGTTCAATCAACTCTTCATTGATTATTTCAATCATCATCATTTCAAGTAGGGCATCATAGGTGGTGGGATCCTGGTTTTGCACATCCCTCCAGAACAAAATGTTCATATTCAGACCTCCCCTTAGCTTTGATGAGGCCTCACGATCAGTGACTTGCTCACAATACGTCATTTCGTCGGTAAGGCGTGATAAGAAGCTCTTTAGGGATTCCCCATGTGCCTATCTCATGTCCTGAAGATGCTAGATTGGGGCCTCTCCTTCCTTACTCACAGTAAACCTCTTTAGGAAGGTGGTTTTGAACTCTAGCTAACTTTTTATGCTCACAAGAGTCAACCTGCTATACCAAATTTTAGCAGCTCTACTGAGTATCAAGTGGAAAGGCCCTACACTTCACTACTAGAGTGGCTTTTCCTAAGCTCATGTGGGCCTTATAAGCATTCAAGAGTTTCTCTGGGTTACATCTTCCATCATATTTTGGTATTTTAGGCATAACATAGTGACTTGGTACAAGGGCACTCCTTAACTCCCTTGAAAATGGTAGATTTCCATCGTCATCATCTAGGTCACAGGACCTCTGCTATTCATTTGAGTCATTATTTTTGTCAGCCTCATATCTGGGTGGTGGATGTGATATACCGACCTGGTTACTAGCCTCTTCCTTCCTCCTTTGACACCTATTTCTAAGCGAAGAAACACGAAAGGCATTTTAATGGCTTTCCTCCGGCTGCTGAGTCATTAGAGATGGGGGCTGTGGCCTCGTCCGAGGCTCACGAGATTCTGTCAAAAATGTTGTTTGACCTCCTGGGGCTTTGTTCTGGCTCGTATGCAGGTAGGAAGTTATCTTAGTTATATGGGACCTTAGAAGGTCAGCCTACAGCATAATTGGAAGAAACGTTAACTTCTACTTCCCTTTCTAGGGGAATACCACCCTGGTTGTATTTCGATGATGCAACCCTTTGGCTTTGAACCTCTTCCTCTTGTTGGTATTGCCATTGGGGGTGCATAAGAAGGTATAGGGAAACCTCCCTAGCCCTACATTTGGGCTATGAGTTCTCTCATAGCCATGTTTTGGCTCGCGATGTTTCTCATGTCAATGGCCATGGCAACCATTTCTCTTGAGATTTGGGAGGCCATTCTCGTACCACCTTCTCAGTGATGGTGGTGGGGCCTGCGACGAACTGCTAGTGTGGTTCTCTTACCCTCCTGGGGGGACATCCTCATCTGAGCTCATTTTTTCTTCTAGATTTCAGCTTTTAAATTTTCAAACTTATGGGGCTTCCTCTTTCTCTTTTCCAAGAAATCCCTTTTCAAGGGGATGTCTGAATGTTCTTCTTTCAATCAGTTTTCACCATACGAATGCTCGGGGTTATAGTACAGTTTTTCATAAACGATGCCAATCTGTTGACCCCAAAAATGTTGCCAACAGATACCAGAACCACCCGTGCACACGCAAGCCTGGTCCAACATGATAGGACACATGGAAGGTCTAGAACCGGCAGGTCAAGGGCATGGGAGCGACTCAAAGGCTTGGGAAAATAACGTTCGAAATCTGTTAAGATATTTATATGACGATTGTACAATAATTACCAATTTATATTTATAGAATATGTATGTAATCCCTAATTATCTTGTGTGTGTGTGTGTGAGAGAGAGAGAGAGAGAGAGAGAGAGTGAGTGAGTGAAAATGTGTAATCTTTGTTCTTATATTGAATCTTGCATTAGCCTTGTACGGGGTATATGGGGGAGTAGTAATAGTATTACAAATTAGATCGTGATCCTCGATTGGGAGTGCACGTGGCCTTATCTTGTTGATCTACGTGTCAAATTCTAGGCATCAAGTTTGACTATCTAGTTTGCTATACATTTATTAATTGGCAGAGCCGCCGCTTTGTTTGACAAGACATGACACTTGCACTCTATGATGGGTGTCCCATCAATCATTCTAAGGGGATTATTGTTGAAGACTAGATCCCTAGGAAGGAGTGACGCCCGAGGTGTCCTGGGCTTCGGTGTCGGTATGATGGGCTTCGGTTTAAACCACCTTGGCAACTACACTTCGACATACAAAATCTAGGCCACATCATAGGCGTTGTTTGCTGGTGTTGGTCAATCTTCATTGGCTTAGGACCTCGGCTGAAATGCCACGTAGTTCGGTATGGGTGGGCCATGGGTCCCAGTGGATCGACCAAGTATGTCAACATGTAACAACTATTATAAAGAAAAATACACCAACAATATGTATTCAAATAGACCTCATCTGTATCATTATTTTAAATCCAGGAACATTTCAAAAAGTGGTTCATATAGCACAAGAATAGACAAAAGATGCTACAGGAAAGAGATTGCCCAATTTGCAGAGATGGTCACATGACCACGATGGTGTACAGATCTTGGACAAAACAATTCTAAGTATCAACTTAAAGCCAAAAGAAGCATATAATAATAGCAAATAAACAATAATCTACTGGAGCGGGATAGATTCCCTGATGATTTTCTTTGGGCAGGATAGAATTATGTCCAATCCTTAAGTTTACCTATGATCGGAGTGAATGTGACTGAGCTACCAATATCCATTCAACTTAAGACCAGCAATTAGTAGTTGTGAAATCTAAGATCCAAACTTGTTAATAAGATTCCAATATGTCATGAAACAATATTTTTCAACAAAAATGAAACAAGAATATTGTTTCTATGAAGGATTCTGATATTAGCATGAAGTTTTGATACCGATTGTTGAATTTAACTATAATCATGCTAAGAACAAGAATCACAATTTGATTACAAACAGTTTAATATTCATACCTACAGAAGACAACGTGGATATGAATATCAGCAGCTAGATCTTCCTCTCCTGCTCCTCAAAAATATTAGTTGTCAATGGAGCAAGCCAATAAAACAATATGGAGAGGAAAGTGGACCTAGCCTTTATATAGAAATTTATTAAGCCATCACATTAACGACTGATACCCGAATTAAGGTTTACATATATGTTCGGCCCACGTACTTAAATTGCCACATTATATAAAATATAAGGTGTAAAACGATTCAATTGATCACTTGACATACTGGGCCTAATCACAGTATCATTATAAGTTATATATCTAACCAGTAAAATTTACAATCAAATGGAAAACCCATATTTAGAATTATTCTAACAGTTTTGGCCTAGATTTTTTTATGAGCCCTTCAAAATCTTGAGGAACTAGGTCCTTACCTAATTAGCTAGGGCCTAGGCCTGGTTGCATCTTCATCAAATGGAAACCACACCACACCAAGTACTTAAAGATGATAATTAAAAAATGAGGTTTTATTTAGCAAAACTCAGGTATTCAATTAAAATTGAAATTTCTCTCTCCTCGCACATTAACTCTTTCCATCTCTATCCTAATTTAATCTCTGACGACGTCTCTCTAATACCTATACTCTTCGACGCCGCGAACAAAGGTAGTGTTGACAACATGCAGACGAGGTCAGAGTAGGGTTTTGGGTTTTTTTGTTGGGGTGGTGGTTGTGGTGGAGATGGAGCTTGTGATTTTTGTGGTTGTTTTGCGGTGGTTTTTGAGATGGTGGTACAGGTGGTAGTTCTGGTGGTTATTGTGTTGGTTTTGGATCGAGTCTGTATAAACACGGTTTGTGAGCAATAGATTAGGTTAATCTTTGACTAATAAATAATTTGTGACCAATAAAATAGATAATCTGTGACATAGATGCAATGATGTATATAACCTGTGCACAATAATCTATAACATCTGACCTGAAACATGTCACGTCTTTGTGAAATTGTTACATGTTAAAATCAATATTTACGACACAAATCAAATGGAATTGGTTACATATCATTAATTTATGTTCATAGGTCAATATTAATTAGTCATGTATTGTAGTTCACAAGTCATAAGTCACCATTCACAAGTTACATGTCATATTATATTGGCCACAAATGTTCACATATCAATATTAATTAGTCATAGGTTACAGTTCGCATGTTACATGTCATGTTACATAGGTCACATTCGTTGATAGCCACTCTCTCTCTCTCTCTCTCTCTCTCATATTTAGGGATGGCAATTTGAACCGTCAAAATCGAAAATCGCGATTAACCGAACCGATGGTGCAATGGGGGCGGATATGGTTTTTATTTTAATGAAATGGTTCGTGGCGGTGCGGGAATGGTATTTACGCTGTCGAATCGAAACCGAACCGATTACCCGCTAAAAAAAACAATTGAATTGATTATTGGACTTTACCCTACTTTTCTATCTAGCCCAAAACAAAATCCCCCCATTACATCTACCTGACTCAGCCGGTCAACCCACTTACCATTAGCCCATAATAATAGCATTAGTATGACAATATATAAATGCAAACTCTACTCTCCCCAAACCACAAACTCACGCACGGCTCCTTTTATTGTTAATTTTTTTCTATTATGTGTAGAAAATTCTACTTTTTCATCATACTCTAGAGCTTGTGCAGCGTTTAGCGAGAAGGAAGCTGACAAAGGGTACATTTTTTTATTTAAATATTAGTTAAGAACATTTTGGAATAGGTAGTATCGTTGTATTCTCTACTTACATTTCTTATTTACTATATAGGAATCAACTTTGAGTATTGATCTATGCTAGTAAGACTTGTGGAAAAGAATGAATCAAGTAATTTCGATGCACAACAATTAAGAATGAAGGAAAAGTTTAGTATTGTTATATTTATAATATTGTTTGTTAAATTTGTATTTTACAATTGAAAATTGGGATAATGTTTGCATTTTTGTTTGGAATATTGTTTGATAATGTTTTTATTTTCATTTGGAATATTGTGTTTTTGTTTTCATTGACTTTTTTCATAAATTATTTTATATTAATTTAACAAATGAACCTATAAAAAATAATTTATTTTCTTGGTTATTAATCAAACCGAACTATGTCGAACCGAGATACGAATCGAACTAAATCGATTTACGTGGTTATGATGCGGTTATCGTATGGTCAAAAAATTGGTGGTGCGATTATAATTTTGGCCGAACCGACCCATAACCGAACCGTTGCCAACCCTACTAATATTTGAACCGACGATGAACTTAGCGACGAGTTTGTCACTGAAGAAGATGCTTAGTCACCGACATACTCTATAGATTCTATTATGGTAGGATTGGAGAGAGATTGATCAGATTTTATATATAATTTTTTATTTAATGAATAAAATGTAATTATCACTTGATTTTTGAAAAATTAAACTTATTTCCTTAATTTTGCATAGCCCTGTATTGGAGAATTTCGCAAAATAGAACCTTAGATTGCCTTTTCTTCTTTAAACCTAGTGAGATTGGAAAGAATGAGAGAGTGAACAACTGTGTACCTGAATGAAATTTTTTTACCATTTTGCCCCTAGGGTAAATTTCATTAAGGTGGCATATGAAGTAAATATTGATTTTCTGATATAGATGGTAGCTTCATTCATTGATGTCGAAAATTCATTATGATATGGGACTAAGCCCAACTTGCCCCAAATCAAATCGGTCGATTTTGTTTGGATCAAATCAATTAAGGGCTCATTTGATGTGATTTTTGCATTTTAGAAAAAAAAATTAGAGGAAATTAAGGCTGGACAAAACTCTCGAACCGAACTAAACAGTTCTTCTTAAGTTAAATACAAGTATCCGAATCGAGAATCAAGGGGTTTATTCTGTTCTCGATTCTAAATCAAGAATCGAAAAATCGAATCTCCCTACTTTATTTAATTAATTTATTTTAAATAAGTCAAATTATTTTATTTTTTCTAAATAAATTTGCTAACTAGTTAATTTAACCCAACCCTAAAAATATGAATTTCCTATTTTTAATTTTCAGTTCAAAGTCAACTTAGCTCCCGTTTTTTTCCCATTATTTGCCCATTAAAATGAAAAATATAACTGTTATCCATCATATCAAGCTACTATATTTGACTTTCTATCTCTTATGTGGGACTCGTAACAACTATATTTTTCATTCTCATTTTCACATTAATGTGTACCAAACGAGGCCTTAATCAAATTGATTTAAGTTTTTTCCAAATCTGTTACTGTATCGTAGTACTGTTTCTACAATTTTGGAGAAATCGAATTGAAGCTTAACAACACCTCTCTTAATTATTGTGAGCTCGCTATCTTTCTCCCCCGATGATTTTAACAATTAAATTTATGAATAACTCAATAAAGAGAGATGCAAAAGACATATAAGATTTGATTACGTTATTTTGTAAGAGTTAAAATTGAACACATCAATAGTTGAATTAATATAACTTCGTAAATATTTAAAAAAATTAATTATAATATCGAACTTAGGAACCAAATATAATTTCGGATCCGATTCAGTTCTTGTTAGAATTGAACCGAACCGGACCATGTCCAGCTCTAGAGGAAATTAGCTTCTTCTTTTTTTTTTTTAAATTAATTTTTAGAGGGGTTTCATATTCTAAAAGTGCTTCTAGAAAATGTCATAATGGATAAATTTCATCTAAAATCATTTTACCCAAGAATTATATTTATAAAATTAGTTAATCGAGTATAAAAATAACTTTTGAATATCAAAAATTCCTTTTGACTTCTAAAGTCATGTCAAACTGAAAACTGTTAGTGGGTTGGCTCGAGTTAGGTTCAAACCAACTCAATGCCTAGACCTAGCAATGAAATTACAACTCCAAATATATGGGAGTCCATTTGTCAATATATCAAACTTGAAGCCCTTCTCCCCCGAAAAAGAAAAAGTGAAAGACAAACCCTACTTATATAAACGACTTTAGCATCTCGCACTTATCAAGAGGGCTGTCCGTTTGGGAACCGGAGAAGAGCAAAAGAAGGCTCTGTAATTCGCTTGAAGCGGCATTTAATGAAACATGTGGAGTCGAAAACCTGAATTCGATAATTTCATGATGTTTTAATTGTAGTTTTCAATCTGAATTTCATATCAAATTGCTGCTCGCAGATCATCGATCCTTCTTCTCTCTCTCTCTCTCTCTCTCTCTCTCTCTCTCTCTCTCGTGGATCTAGAAATTTTCAATCTTTCTGGGTCTTCGGTTTTCCAGACGCCGCCCTCCGAACCTGATGATGATGCGAATTAGCGCTGAAGGTTCAATATTATCATAATTGGACGGACCACGTTTATGATTTTTCTTTCTTTAACATTTGTTTTGCATCTTCCCTTTTTTTTCGTGAAAAGCTTCAGTTTTTAAGAATTTTTATGTTTTACAAGTTCAATAATTATTTACGTTATCAACCAACACAGGAGTGGTATAGATTTGGGATTGCCTTTTATGATTCAATTTTAATTCAATAATTATTTTTACTGTTTTTTTTCTGAAAACCTGGGTTTTATATTATATATTTTTTCTTTTTTTTTTTTTAAATTAATTTTTAGAGGGGTTTCATATTCTAAAAGTGCTTCTAGAAAATGTCATAATGGATAAATTTCATCTAAAATCATTTTACCCAAGAATTATATTTATAAAATTAGTCAATCGAGTATAAAAATAGCTTTTGAATATCAAAAATTCCTTTTGACTTCTAAAAGTCATGTCAAACTGAAAACTGTTAGTGGGTTGGCTCGAGTTAGGTTCAAACCAACTCAATGCCTAGACCTAGCAATGAAATTACAACTCCAAATATATGGGAGTCCATTTGTCAATATATCAAACTTGAAGCCCTTCTCCCCCGAAAAAGAAAAAGTGAAAGACAAACCCTACTTATATAAACGACTTTAGCATCTCGCATTTATCAAGAGGGCTGTCCGTTCGGGAACCGGAGAAGAGCAAAAGAAGGCTCTGTAATTCGCTTGAAGCGGCATTTAATGAAACATGTGGAGTCGAAAACCTGAATTCGATAATTTCATGATGTTTTAATTGTAGTTTTCAATCTGAATTTCATATCAAATTGCTGCTCGCAGATCATCGATCCTTCTTCTCTCTCTCTCTCTCTCTCTCTCTCTCTCTCTCGTGGATCTAGAAATTTTCAATCTTTCTGGGTCTTCGGTTTTCCAGACGCCGCCCTCCGAACCTGATGATGATGCGAATTAGCGCTGAAGGTTCAATATTATCATAATTGGACGGACCACGTTTATGATTTTTCTTTCTTTAACATTTGTTTTGCATCTTCCCTTTTTTTTCGTGAAAAGCTTCAGTTTTTAAGAATTTTTATGTTTTACAAGTTCAATAATTATTTACGTTATCAACCAACACAGGAGTGGTATAGATTTGGGATTGCCTTTTATGATTCAATTTTAATTCAATAATTATTTTTACTGTTTTTTTTCTGAAAACCTGGGTTTTATATTATATATTTTATTTAATTTAGCCTATTTGATTAGAATTTTTAAACATAAACTTTGTAAAAAGTCAAAAAAAATTGGGATGTATGGATAAAAAGTAAAAACTGATAAAAGTTCAGAAGTTAATTGTTTCACAAATCACTCAACATTTACAATTTTTACGAACTGTTCATTGAACTTTAATTTTGTTCATTGAACTTTAATTTGTTTCATGATGCTCACTGAACTTTTCCGTTCGCCTTTCATCCATAACTGTCAAAGAATCGTTAACACTTTCAATGACGTGGTCAATAACAACCATTAAAATAATGCCAACGTCGCACAAAAACGTGTCCCATGCATCTTTTAAAAATGTTGAATATGAAAAAAAAAAAAACAAAAAACAAAAAAATTCAAAACCACCTCCATGTGTTGTTGACCACCAATGTATTTTCCGATCGCTCATACCTTCAAAATTCCCATATCCATAATTTCCCCCAAATCCTCCCAAGAGATTTCATCCCTATTCAGTCACTTACGTAATTAATTCAAAATCGAGAAAGTTCACTCACAACACAGATCTATGGCAACAATCAATATCTACTTTCGGTGGTAATTTTTTTTTCTGTTGCGAATATATTTCCCCATGTTGGCGTGAACATGTTTGAAGCTTCTGGATCGAATGGGCCATAAAGGTTTTTTTTTTTAATTTTATTTTGGGCATTTAGCATGTGTGAAGACATCTTTGACGATATTGAATCATGGCCGATGTTTGTTGGTTGCCCATCCTATGGAATGCTAGAGGCCTATAATTTCTTCGTTTGGGTTGACAACGAACTGAGCGATAGGTACAAGGTAGTAAGAAATGGGTTTATAAGATCGAAAAATATAGTTGAAGAAGAACATCGCAAAATTTGCAAAACGATGAGAGTGTACAAGATTGCATTTTGTGTTTTTTCTTACCATAATTGTAGGAATGCTAATACGTTGAATGCACTTGTTGTGAGACATATTAATGTTCATGGTTTGAATGTAGTTGTTGTAGGTCCAGTATTAATATTAATAGTTTGAATGTGGTTGTATTGCATTGTTCTTGAGGATTATTTGGTAATCTTATGTTAGAATCTGCTTTTGCTTTATGTAGTATCGGAATGAGCTTGTATTTTATTGATCTAGATGTGGTCACCTCTTGTAATTTAGGTAGTGTTAGGATGCCAAAGGTAGATTAACAAATTTAGACGGGAAAATTGCAGTCGAGGTTTCAAACCTTTCGTTTATTAGCAGACTTTACCCAAATCCTTCATTTGTGCCATCGGAGGTACCAAACCTTTAAAAAATTCATAGGGCCAGTCCAAAATGACGATTTCCGTATGTTTAACTGCCAAAACAGCTAGTTGACCCTTGTAATGATATTTTTAAGAATTTTTCCCAAATAAGTGAGGGACAATTTGGGCATCACACATTTCCTTCCTCAACATCAAACACATCAATTGCAACTTCATTCCACTCACCATCCACTATGGACCCTGCGAAAACCCAAGAAGAAGACGAAACATACATTGAAGAAGACGAACATTCATCGGACATTGCAGCCTACATTCGAGGCTCTCTTCCCCAACCCGTGTATGGTAACTGTGTTCCCTTTTTTCCGTTTACGGTATGAAGTTCTATGATTATGAAGTTCCCCTGTTCAATTGTCTTCACTTACTGGGAAATTAAAAGATTTTAAGTGATTTGATTAATTAGAGCGTAATGTATTATGTAATATCTTTTCTACACATGTTCTTACTCGAACTGAAAAGGGTTGGGGCTTAAACTTTCTTTTTTTCATTGTTTTCTTTAGGGGAAAATTCAAAGTACTTTAGCATACGATTTTCTCATGGTGGAATTTTATTTTGAAAGATGAGAAATTTTGTGTATGAGCATTGGGAAAATAAGTTATATAGACTATGTCGACCCTAATTTCTTCAATAGATTTCTTTTGGACAATGCCATGAAGATGTTAGGATATTTTGATAGAATTAGATATTTGTACAAGATGGAGAAGAAAAGAATGAGTGAAGCATCATTCTGGTTGGTTAAAGACTCAAATTTCATGAACATAGTGAAGTGGCTTGATGATAATAGGACAGCTGAACTGTATTGCTTGCTTGTAGTTGGGGTTTTGGAGTTGCCTTGGGATGAAACAGAACAAAAGGATGTTCAAGTGTTTGATTGTGAGACTGTGAGGAGTTGGTGAAGGTTCAGAAGTCTGCAGTAATTGATGAAGCATTGAATGAGCAGCAACCATGCTATGTTGTTGAGATTTATGATGAATCAGTATAAGGTGATGACTTGCATGTAGTTGATGAAGTGGATGACATAGAAGCAAATGAAGAGGAAGTTATCTTTATAGGAGATGAGGTTGAAGAGGTTACAGTGCGTGAACTGAGCATGATTATACAGAGGTTGATTTTACTAGGGATAAACCAATGGTGGGGGTGAATTTCGATGGTGATTTTGAAGCAGGCTCACATGAACCAGAAGTGCATGCTGTTGAACCAGAGAAACCACATGATGTTGAACCATAGTTGAGGTCTGAACTAGAGGTGCATGCTGTTGAACCATAGGTGCAGGCTGATGAACATGATGTGCATGCTTTAGAACCACAGAAGCAGGCTGAGCATGAGGTGCATGTTATTGAACAAGAGGCGCAGGCTGGTGAACATGAGTTGTATGATGCCGAATCAGAGGTGTAGGCTGCTGAAACTGATGTGGAGCATGATGAACCACATGTTGACGTACAGGCTGCTGAAACTGATGTGAAGCATGATGATCCTGCGCACGATGATGAATCTGACAAAACATACATGTGCATGCAGAAAATGACAGTTAGCTGGAATACCATGTCCCCATGCAATATCAGTAATGCTTTCAAGGGATATTAGCATATATGAGTGTATCGACACATGCTATAGCAAGGAAACATACCTCAAGTGTTACTCCCAAGTGATCCACCTAATGTCAGGGCCTGAACTGTGGCCAGAATTGGGAAAGCATCCTCTCAATCAACCACGAAAGAGAACATAGGCTAGTAGACCCAAATAATTGAGGAAAATGTCACAGGCAAAGCCACCTACAAGAGTTAAGATGGGAAGGAAACGCTGTGGAGGGTCTGGACATAACAAAATAAGTTGTAAGGGACCACTGCCCGGTGAAGGTAGTTCACAGTAACAATCTCAACCAACAACACAAACAAAGTCCCAAGAAGATACACAGTCCAAATCAGCGAAAGGAGAGAGAAAAACACATTCAACGAAAACCTGCAAGTCACAGAAGAAGAAGCCCAAGAGTAGAGGATCAAAATCTTGAACATCATGTGGTTTCTCTTGTATAATTACTTAGTTTTATGGGAAAATGCTGTGATTTTTTGTAAATTGAACTGGAAATATGTGCTTTCATTGCTGTTATTTTGTAAATTTAACTGGAATTTCTGATGAAATTGTTGAATGTGATGATAATGTTGATGTTGAATTTCTTGCATTATGTTGGGTTCTCATTAGTTTCTGAAATTGTATTCGTAAAATCTGAGGTACATGTGATCAGGAATCATATGAAAATGTTTGATACTTCTTTTGTAAGTATTACCAAACATTTGGTACTTTTAGTGAAAATTTTACAAAATGTTTGGTATCCTCTCTGAAACTATTAGAAAATGTTTGGTACTGATTCTGAACCGTTATAAGGTTTGGCACCTATGCCACACCTTTTACATAAAAGTTTGAAATGTAATCAGCTCTTTTAATTTCACATTACATAGAGGCCAGGAAGAGATCGTTGTCACCCATTAAGTACAAGAAAAATGAGGTACTTTATTTCAAGTAAAAAGGTACAGCATAAGAAGAGACTTTGACATTGCATTTCACAACATCTAACACAGGCCCCCACGCCAAAACCCTAAACTCAAATTTCTGAAACTAAATATTGACATCCTACAAACTGACCCTACATACCTAGGAACAAACCCATTTTGCAAACACTCTACACACAAATCTGAAGAGCCTGATCTTCCACACATTTGGTCTTGTTGCTTGAAGGGTGTTGATTTCAGCTTCCATTTCCCTCCTAGCTCGTAATAGACCAAGAATTAGTTCCTTCAATCTCTCACACATTGAAGGGTCACACCACATAAAGAAGGTGCATCCACCCATATCTTGGCTTCAAAGACAAGTGAGAAATCTTCTTCTCGAGTTCAGGTTCGTCCATGAGGTCTTCATCTGCATTGGGGAACCACATTTGCATACATTCATCTCCATGTGCGTGCCAATTTTATTGACTACCTGTGAGAGAGAAGGTGGGAGGTATTATAGTGGTAACGAAATGGAGGGAAGTGAACAGTGAAGTATATAATAGCAGAGCAATGTGTATAATACCTAGATTGCCCTTTACTTATTTGGAAAAATTCTTAAAAATATCATTATAGGTGGCAGTCAAACAGACGGAAGCCGTCATTTTGGATTAGCCCTACGAATTTTTTAAAGGTTTGGTACCTCCGATGGCACAAATGAAAGGTTTGGACAAAGTCTGCTAATAAACGAAATGTTTGATACCTCGACTGTAATTTCCCAATTTAGACAAAAAAACATTTCATAGATGGTAACTTTGTAGTTCAATACACATATTACAAAATATTGCAAAGGCCAAAACAAAAATATTTCAAAACATGCACTCAAAAAATTATGACATTGTTAATTTTTTGTCACAAAAACATTCTAAGTTAACTACTCCATCTGCAACTACCCTTTGTCAGACAGGTTAACAAATTTCTCCCGTTCGAACATCCACCAAGTAACTTAGTTATCGAGATGTGGTTGCAGCCATCTTTGCACATCGTCGACTGTATACTCTAGCAGTCCGAAACTGTGATGACTTAGTAGCTTGTATCTCTTTAAAGCTGTCTACCATATTATCCATATTATTTTCCTGTTGACCCACATTTCTTCTCTCCAAAGTGCCTTCAGATGCTACTCTGCTCATCAAGGGACGATTTGCCCTTCTTGAACTTAACTTCCCCTAAGGAGTAAACCACATGCAAATGATACATTTTTATAGGACATTGCAACTTACAACTTCTAACTTGAAACTTACACCTGTAGTGGATATGTTTATTTGTTGTAATTCTACATCCACCAATGGGGCATCAAATAGATCCTATAATGAAGAATTAGAAACTACTAGTTCTCGGGAATTTGAGATATGAAATGAAATGAAAAGAGCTCACGTCCAAGATGGCAGGCATAGATTAATGGTATCTTTTGTTGTGTCCATGCACACCACAATCGGAGCACGTCATACTCACGTGTCCCTTCTTCCTCACGTAAGAATTCCCCGGAGTGTACACCACAACTTCCTTCGCATTCTTCCTTCTCTTTTTTCTTTTTTTTTTTGGTCACTACCCTTTCTTAGGCGCTTTCCACTTTCATGGGATTATTGGCCCTGCATTTACCTTTGGCCACAATTATTGCCCGTTGATGGAGTTTAATATTTATCGTAACAATTCAAATATGTCTTTTTCGTATAGCAATTGTCAACATAAAACCTCTAGTTCGTTCTGACATTCTTGAATCACTGCCATCGCATGCATGTATAATATCCCAGTCACGTGCATGTTTAATATCTTTTGCATGTTGGTAAAAGATATAACCAATAAAAGATTTAGTCAATTTTGTCAACTTCTACATATGGAGATTCTTTTTCCTAATGTGTGCTTGGTAATTAATTTTTATATATAAATCCATATCCTATTTATATGGTAATTAATATTCTTTAATCTGATTAAATATTTGTAGATTTTTTTCATAAATTTTAAATTGATAATGTATAATGTTGCTGCTCCTGAAATAACACAATATTATTTATATTCTAGAAGAATATTACTTACTCATTAAGAGCATGTTATTACAATTTTAATATTCCAGAAGAATATTGACTCAATGCTCCTGAAGAAGCATAATTTAAATAATATTTATTATAAATGAATATGATGTTAATGTTCTCGAAGAAACACAACACACGTTATATAAATATTTCAGAAGAATATTTCATTGTTACTCATGTAGGGCACAAATTTTATTATTTAGCTCGAAAGGTAGAACGAATCGTTAATGTCAATATTCTAGAAGATATTTATATATATATATATATATATATATATATATTGATCTTGAAGAGTACGATATTAAAAATTTTCATATTTCAGAAGACTTTTGATCTATTATTCTCAAAGAAGCAATAGTAAAATATAATGTGATCTTAAAATAACACAATATAATTTTCATTAATAATCTAACGAGATCCTACTTGCTCTCGAAAAGTATAATCACATATAATCCAACATAAACTACATTTTTACTCCTGAAAAGTAAATTATTGTATAATTTATTATAATAATATTTGATTGCTCCTAAAAAGCTTGAATTATGATTTTCAATTTTCCAAAGGAATATTGACATATTGCTTTTGAATGAGCAATAATTAAAAAAAAAATATGTGCTTTCAAAGAGCACATGTTTTGAAGAATGTATAATTTTAAATTCTTATCCTCGAATGAAAACATATAACTAATGCGTGAGAACATTGATTAGTTTGATTACTTGAATGATATATGATTATATAATGTTTAACCATATTCTTCGAGATTAAATAATTGAATTATATCTTATATTGAATCAGAAGTTCAATTTGATTTTATCATTTGGTATGACCATTTGGACCATCACTGGAATAATAATGATGTGAAATTTAAATTTTTTAATATATATTCAATGAAAAACTAGAAGATTCTTCAATCGAATGAATTCCTATGTATCATTTGTTATCTTTATCATCAATTGATTATTAAATATTACTAACTAAAATAAGGATTGAATTCTCTATATTTCCGAAAATTAATTAAGGTGATATATGGGGCACCATCACCCATCATATTGACTATCTAAATATTATTTGTATCTAATAGATTTGATACGAATACTAGATGATTGCATGGTATTCGCAACTTGAAGTTTGCGAAATTATTTCGCAAATTATGAGCATAATTTTTGATGCATTCCAAATGATGTTCCAATTAATTTTCTTTACTTAGCTTAAATGTGTTGTTTTAAATAGTAATATGGCAAGTAAGGGTTATTTTCCACAGAGGGTTGATTTAATTATGTCAATGGCGCACTAAAAAGTAAAATTAACAATAATATACGAAATAGATTAAATGGGGAGGGGGGTTTGGTTCGTTGAACTAAGGAAAGCGATAAATTCAAATTAGAAAAGTCTTGAAATTTGAAATAAAAAAAGTGGTTTCTTGATTGATTACAAGAAAATTTGATTGATGGATATTTCGTCACCATGAGAATGATTTTCTTGTCAATTACCACAATAAATTTTCGTTCTCTAAATTAACAACAATTCGAGAATAATTGCAAGCTTAATTATCTCAATCTTTTTTTACATATTTGTCGAATAAAACAAGCTCTTTACTCAACCCTATTCATTAAACAACCTAGATCAAGCTCTCTAGATTTAATTTGACAAACGCATTACGACAAAAGAGATGATATTGAATTAAGGGCAAACTCGCAAGCTCGGTTTACTAACTTAAGTGTTAATCCACATAAATTCAATTGAAAATTCTTCATAATCTATCGAAATGTAATTGCTAAAAGGTTTTAGAATAAATAGCTAATTGAAAATTCTTAAGTGTTAATCCACATACATTTAATTGAAAATTCTTCATAATCTATTGAAATGTAATTGCGACTAGGTTTTAGAACAAGTAGCTATTACGTACTACAAATCCCGAAGTAGCATTAATTGAAACAACCCAATCATTTAGTTGCACAGCTAAACAATCAAGGAGAACAACATTAACATTTAAAACAATGGATTAAACACATCAATCAAGAGAACTATAAAGCACAAATTCATTGAAAATCATAATTCGGGTTTAAAAACACCCTCAATTACAAATATATTTAGTTACCCATAAAATATTCACAAATAACTAACAATTTCTTATAAAACGTTGATGAAAAATATAAAAAGAAGAACTTATTGATAAAGAGAGAAATGTTAGAGAATTCTTCAATATCAATGGGTCTCCTCTTCCAAGCTATTGCACTATCACTAAGCTCCAATCTTCCCCTAAAATATCCAAGAAAATATAGGTGAAAGGAGAAAGGAAAAAGAAAAGCTAAAGAAAAGAAAAAAGAAGAAGAAACTGGCTGCCCAAAAAATGCCAGAAGAAAGTCTCCTCCTCTCTAGCATTTGTGATGGTTTTAATTTAAAACCTAAGTGAAATTGCAACCAAGGTCACTGGGATTCTAAAAACTATTAAAATCAGCCCAAGTAGCACCTAGGCGTCGAAACAGTGGCGCCTAGACGCCATAGATTCTGCTTCTTTATTTTGGCCTAGGCGCCTTGCTGTAATTTTTTTATTTTTATTTATTATTATTTTTTGGGTTTTGAAATCGGCTGCGTCTTCAAGCTTCCTCTTTGTTTCTCTTTGTCTTTTTTGTCTTTTCTCGTATAAATTCCTTCAAATCATCATTAAACGTCAGATTTTCCCCTATGTAATAAAAACAACTAAATTAGGTAATAAATCGCTAATGAAACTTACAAATATCTATGTTTAATGGCCTGAGTAAGTGCAAAAACCTACACTCATCAATTTTCAGATTATATAATCAAGACCATGTCTTGTTAGTGAACATAAATCTCAATATTTTAATAAATATTAGTTGAGATGTCGATATATGATTTAACACTATTGTTTGTTAAATGCTTCCAATTAATTTAATTAAAAACAAAATACTTCCCATTTTTGTTTAGGGAATGCTATTATGCCAGTATCATAGTTCTCCCCATTATAATTGACTTATGAGCAGAACCCCATTTCTTTATCATATTATTTGATAGTGCAATTAGTCCACCATATTGCACCGAAACAAAAGGTAAAGAATGGTAAGGATAAATGCATAGTTTGAACCTTTATTCAAAATAGGTGATATTTTATAACGCTGAAAAAATGATTATGAAATTGATTGGACAATTCTCTCAGCATCCAGGGAGAAGAATTAAAAAGTTGAAAATAATGTATAACTGCATCATCATTTAAATCCTTGCTAAATATCATTCGGACCAGAAGTTTGAAAGATAATTTATTTAGATACATTTACTAATCAAAGAGATCAACAATATCTCAGGCACCAACTTTTAATGCTCCAGTAGGAATTGATGTCCTAGGGGACAATTTGTTAGTGTTATATTTGATATATCTATAACACTCCTGAAACGTGATGGTATTCGATTCTAATACAAAAAAAATTCAAAAGAAAACGGAGTAATTAGCAAAGATGATCTCATTAAGGAGGCACATACTCTTGATAAGTGTTTAGACACAACAAATTTTAAAATCCCAAAAGAGGTTTGGGTACCTAATATATTAAAAATTAAGATATATAAATAAGTCATGTCACCACAGGAAAATTAATAGAATCGAACAAGAAAGGAAAAAGTTGTCGACAATATTTTTACAAATGATGTATTGCAAATCGAAATAAATGCGTGAAAATATATCAATCGAAGTAATGTTCGGCCAAATAAAAGGGACGCAATCCTAAATTAAATTTACTAGAGAAACGTAAAGTTTCTGGACCTATAGTCCAAAAATCTAAAGGTATATATTTATACGAAAAGGAAATGATAAAAATAAAGTCGTAATGTGTAATGCACGATTCTCAACATAGTGAATTTTGCAAAGATCGTCGTGGATGAAATCCTAAGTCTATATCATGTTATCTTGATGATACACGAAATTTGAAATAAGTGATGGTCAACTCATTTGGTATGACTATTAATGTTATCCCTAAAAGATTTAATATGCCTAAAGTATAACTCAAATGATACAAGAGAATCATGTTCTCAATTAAGTTGCAAAGACCATTATATGGATTGCAACAATCTGAACGCATGTGGTATAATCACCTTAGCCGAATATTTTGTTAAAGAAGTTTTATAAAAATGACGATGTTTGCTCATGTGTTTTCATAAAGAAAACAAATATTGGATTTTCAATTATGCGGTTAATGTTAATAATTTAAATTTAATTGGAACTCTTGAATAGCTTAAAAAACTGCAGATTATTTGAAAAATGAATTTAAGATAAAGAATTTGGGAAAAATCAAATTTTGTCTTGAATAATAAATTGAACATTTCACAGATAGATTATTTGTTCATCAATCTATGTATACAGACAAAAGTTTTAAAACACTTATATATGAATAATGCACTTCCACTGGCATCATCTTTGGTTGTTCGGTCACTGATGTGAAAAATGATCTATTTCATCCACTTGAAAATGGAGAAAAGATTCTTGGTCCTGAAATACCATATTTTAGTACAATTGAATTATTAACTTATCTTGTAAATTGCACTCGACCCGACTTTTTTTTTTTATAAATTTCCTTGCAAGATATAGTTCTACACCTATTCAAAGACATTGAAATGGTATTAAACATATTTTTCGTTATCTAAAGGGTACTATTGATTTCTCAAAAGTTGGGATTTGCTTTAGTGGATATGAGGATGCAGGTTATCTATCCGACTCACATATAGCTAAATTACAAAATAGGATATGTGTTTATACGTGGAGGAATAATTATATCATGGAAATCTATGAAGCAATCCCTACCAGTTACATTCTCAAATCATTCTGAAATTATTGCAATCCATAAAATATGTCGAGAATGTTTATGGTTAAGAAACTTGACCCATCATATCCAAACATCATGCGGGTTAACTTCAACAAAAAATAATCATACAATTTTGTATGAAGATAATGCAGCTTGTATTGAACAACTTAGAGGATGTTATATTAAAGGTGACAGAACAAAACATATTTTTTCAAAATTCTTTCATACATATGAGGTTCAAAAGAATGGTGACATCGATATCCAACAAATTCACTCAAATGAAAATATAGTCGATTTATTCACAAAAACACTGCCAATATCTATATTCAAAAAATTAGTTCATAAGATTGGAATGCGCCGACTCAAAGATTTTCAATGATCAACATCATGGGGAGTAACTATACTTTTTTTCCTTCACATAGGTTTTATTCCACCGGATTTTCCTAACAAAGTTTTAATGAGACAGTATTTATTTTTAATACTCTAAAACAACTGTACTCTTTTTTCTTCGTTTGATTTTTTTGTTCCATTAGGTTTTTATCAAACAAGGTTTTAACGAAGTAGATGTTTAGTAATGTGTTATTCAAGAGGAAGTGTTATAAAAGGTTAGTTTATTAGGGTTTTATAGATGAATGACAATTATACACCTATTGCCCTATAAATTATTAACATTGTATCCATAATTCTTACCTATAAATATAAGGCTCTGATTCTTAGTAAAATACATATAAATCTATTGATTTTTCTCTATTTTCTTCTCTTTTCATAATAAAAATTATAATATTATGTTCCTTAGAATCAATAACAAATTATTATTTAAAATAATAAAGTAGATAAGAATTTACTCTTCAAAAGTAAAAAAATAATTTATGTTACATTTTGTATTATTATGTTCTTTGTGAAATCTAACTACAATATTAATGGAAATAATATTTTGTAATAGACAAATATAAGAGTACTAAACTCAAACTATACTAGTATTAAAAAGACTTGGATTCAAATAATTAATCAGATGATAAACAAGGAAAAAAATTTATAAGATACATATGCATAATTCTATTGACTATTATCAAATTAAAACAACACTTCTAAGGACCAACATTACATGAATGATTTACACATAATTATACTGAATACGGTCATGCGTTTCAGTGACTAATTTCGAGTGGTTTGAGGACGGCAGCAATCAACGAATAAATGTAAATCGCAAAAAAGAAGTGGAGATCATATAAATTCCAATGAAGACAAAACATGAAACCTCTAGTGATTTTTTTTTTTTGGTGACTCAGGTGTCTGGTTCCGTCCAACTAATTTTGAGGAGTGGCGGCCTTTCACCCGGTTCACCACTCGGATATTTGGCGAATATTTGGTGCAGCTTTACTGGGTTATGAGTAAAATTTGATCAGAATTCTATTATTCATTCACATTAAAACAAACTCAACAGAATGACAAAAGGCATGTAATTCATAGACAAATTATCAGGTTGTGAATTGTGCAATTGTTTCACTTAATTTTAAACATCAACCAGAGGTGCAGAATAAAAATTGACGACCATAAAAAAAATCGTGAACCGTGGTAAGAAAATAATTGCATTCGTGTATAATTAAATATATATTACATTTTGGAGAGAAATCGCGCTGACAACATATTATGAAAAGAGAAAAAAAAATAGAGAGAAGAAACTAGAGCAGTCAATAAACTTTTATATTTTATTAATAACCAAATACTATATTTATAGGGAAGAATTATGGCTATAAGGGATACTATAGTTTTAATGACTATGGCTGTACGGGTATACATTCATAAATACTACTACATTTACAACAATTATTGAAATTTACTCATATTCGATAATTAATTGTTGAACTAGATCTGAATCATGAATTTTCAATATTTTGGATCACTAACTTGCAGTTTTTTTATTTTAAAAACTTGATGCTTCTAGCCTTATGTGTGTATACTTTATTTTAATTAAACTAAGAAAGTAATTTTGGACGGTATGAATGAAGAAAAGAAAATTTTAATTTCTCTCTCTCTCTAAATTCGGACATTATGAATAAATTATTATGGTATGAATTTTTATTTTGCCTAATCTCTATGTATGGATATAAATGAGTTCCTATGTGCAATAAGAATTCCAAATAAAGTCCAAATAGGAGTTTCAATTAAAATCTAGTAGGAGTTTCAATTAAAGTTTAAGTCTAATTTGTCCATAATTAACTTAATTATAAGTGTCGTCCTAGAACATTAATTAGAAATATAATTAAGCTTACAACTTTCATACCAATTACAATTGAGTCCAAAAATTTTAAAGTAATTACAATTAAGTTCAAAATTTTTATAGTAATTGTAATTAAGTCTCATTACTTTATAGAGCTACCACATGGGTCTAGTCGAACATATACTATCCAAGATCTGATAATTAGATCACACGTAATGACCCTAGACTACCCAATCTATTTATTAGTCTTTGCATGTTTCGGTAAAGGAAAAAGATTGTAGTCTCAAAATATATAATATTACAGAAGCTAATATATATTCCATTGTCTTTTCATTATATTTCATTTCCGTTCGAGATTCAATAATTAGTTACGGGCACAAAGTGACCATTTTATCCATCTATTTATTTTTTCTAACTTAAGTACCATTTTTATCTACGATCATGTGAATGCATCACCTATGTTGAAATTTAACCATTGCTAAATAACGAACTTGGATTTTATTTGTTCAGTAGAAAATACTTAATTAATCACTTTATCCAAGTTCCATCATTGAGTGACAAATGGGAAATTTAATTTTTCAAGGTGATGGTTCCATACGAGAATTCATGTTCTCTACTTCACTCACTTTCAAGTTCACAACTCACTAAAATATTTGACCGTTTAATTTGATCTCATCCATTGATAAATCAAGGATCCATTAACTTACAAAAATATATGCACAATCCTATCAAGGGATTTAGATAAAATACTCAACAATCAAGTAGAATTTAATTCTTCGCATGATTATACTAAGAATTAAAATTGATATACGGTCCATTTAATACGCCCTAAGTGCATTAATGACACCTTTTAACTATTTTGGCAATAAGGACAAATTGCAAACCCAAATAGTGAACCTATCAATACTACAACATTCAAGTACAAGGTGCCAACCTTAATACATTGATTGTAAATAAATTATTTAAGATCAAAATATTAGTTATGTCACACTATACTTCTCAATGTAAGCACAAAACTTATACTATTATAAGTGATCATATGCACTTTAATTCGCATACTCAATAATAAATAAATACAATAAATATAAAATTACAATTAATAAATTACAAAATATTATTTTATCACAACATAACATACTATATGGGCATATAACTCAACACATATTCCATATGCCCTAGAGTATACGTGTCATGTCTTGCAAATCCATGTTTTCCAAATGCGCTTTATAAACCTTAATCGACAAGCTCTTACTTAACGAGTCTGCAATGTTATACCGATAGCAATCTTACTGGCAACCACATTTCCTCTACCAAATATCCCTCTTAAGAGATGATAGTTTTGTTTAATGTGTTTGCTCCTTTAATGACTCTTGGTTCTTTAACATTTGCTAGTGTACCACCGTTATACCAATATTTTATTAAAGGTTGTACAGTTACAAGAACCACCTCAGTTTCCATCACGATTTTCTTGAGCCATACAAAACTTCACAAGTTGCTAAATACTAGGCTTCGTAGGTAGAATCAGCAATGCATGATTGCTTGATATTTTTCTAAAATGATCTCAAAAAGTGTAAACAATGATCATGATGTATACTTTCTAGAGTCTTTATCGACCAAGAAGTTAGAATCCGTATAACTTATTGGAATAAGATCTAGTAATGAGTGAACTAGCATATGATTCCTTATTTTTTAAAGGTACTAAAGGATTTGCTTTACCGCCATTCAATGTTTAGATCCAGGGTTAGATAGATATTGACTTACCATACCAATAGCATAGCAACTTCAAATCAAGTACACAACATAACATACATGGACAACCTACTATAGACGCATAAGGTATCCTACTGATACACTCTATCTCTTCAGGATTCTTAGGAAATAGATCCTTAGAGAATTAGACTCCACATTCGAAGTGTTGGAATGCAGAAGCGAAATTATCCAAAAAAAAAATCAATTCAATAAATAATATCGTCTAGATATTCACGTGTATGTTATATCAAGAATAAAGAATTTGAGTTTTTACCTAAATTCGATGGTCAATTTAATTCTGAATCACGAACTTCTAGTTTTTTGTATCATGAACTTTCAGCATTTTAATTCCAAGAACTTGATACTTCAAACCTTCAAGTCTTCTATGGTATTCTCCAAAGTCAAGACTACACTGGTGGTGTGTACCTTTTTTAATTAAATAAAAAAACTAATTCTTAAACTGGACAATTGAAAAAGGCAAGAAAAATAATTTTTCTCTCCTTTTCTCTCTCCAAAATTTGAACACCAAAGAATTGTGTATTATGATTACTATACAGCTCCATAGGATGTCTAGTTTCCATCTAATCTCTATTTATAGGGATAGAATAGTTACAATCCTTGTACAATAATAATTCCACGTTCAAATAAGAGTTCTAATTAGAATCCAAGTAGAAGTTTTAATTAAAGTACAAATCTAATTAGTTTACATTTAGTTACATGTGTATTCCTAGAACTTCAATTACGATTATAATTAAGTTTACAACTTTTATAGTAATTACAATTAGGCCCAAACTTTTATAATTACCTTAAGTATGTTCCAATACTTTATGGAGCTACCACAGGAAATTGATCGGACATAAATTATACAAGCTCCAATAATTAGATCTTGTCTAGTCGACCCTAAACTATCTAATCTAATTATTAGTCTTTGCTTTTCCACTAAAGGCAAACGACTTAATCCTTGGAATATATAAGATCATAGAAGCCAATAAATATGTAATACTTTCCTGTGACCCACCGTATACGTATTTTATTCCTGTTTGAGATCCAATAATTAGGTGCTATCATAAATGTCCATTTCACCATTCTAATTATTATCATTAACTCAAGTATCATTTTCTTCAACGGTCTTGTGAACTAATCACAGATGTTGAAGTATAGTAGTCGCTAAATACTAAGTTTAAATTTTAACCATTTAACTGAAAATAGTTAAGTAATCACTCTACCTATTTTTTAGGGTGACGTTTTCCCACAAGAATTCATGTTCTCTACTTTACTCATTCTCAAGTTTCCAACTCATCAAGATATTTGACTAATTAAATTGATCTCACCCATTGTTGAATCAAAGAACCATTAAAATTACGAAAAGATATACATAATCTCGTCAAAGGATTTAGATGAAATACACAATGGTCAAGTGAAATTTAATTTGATGCACAGTCCTTCTATCGAATTAAATTCGGCATGTGGTCTGGTCAATACATTCGAAGTGTACAAGTGTCAGCTTTAACTATTTCTGTAATAAGGACAAATCACAAACTTGAATAATGAATCGATCAACACTACAACCTTCCAGTACTAGGTGCCAACCCTTATACAATGTTGAGTATAAATTATTTATGATCAAAATATAAGTTATGTTACATTGTACTTCTCAACATAAGTACCCAACTTATATTATCACAAGTGATCACAGGTACTTTAATTCGCATGCTCAATATAAATAAATGAAATAAATAAATAAAATCACAATTTATTTATTATAGATTATTATTTTATTATAGCAAAATATACTATAAGGGCACACAATCCAACAAATCATCCACTTGCCCTAGAGTATATGTGTCATGTCTTGCAAATCTCACTCGAAAATTTTGTCGATGATCTCTTAGTGAACAATTCTATAAGATTATCCCAATAGTAGTATTATTGACAACCACATTTTCCGTTCATTGTATTTACCCCTCAAATGACTCTTTGTTCTTTAACATTTGCACAATCCCACTGTTATCCTAATACAGTGTAAAGACATGTGCAAATGCAGGCACCACCTCAATATCTGTTAGGATTTTTTGGTCATATGGCCAATTTAGTAGTTTCATAAGGTACCAAATGCTTAGCATCAATAATGAAATCAGCAATGCATTACTACTTGATATTTCTTCAAATAATGGCCCCACCATCAAGTGTAAACAACGACACTAATGTAGACATGTAATAGTCTTCATCACTTTTGAAGTCCGAATCGTTTTAACCCATCGAAACAAGATCTGGCGATGAGTATATAATTTCTTATTTTTCGGAGGTACTAAAAGATATGCTTTACCGCCATTTAGTGATTTGATCCTAGAGTTAAATAGATCTCGACTCACTACACCAACATTATGACAAATGTCAAGTTTATTGTATAGCATATCATACATGAGACTACCTACTGCGAACGCATAAGGTATTTTACTCATGTACTCAATCTCTTTAGGAGTCTTAGAAGATTGATTGTTAGAGAGTTGGATTCAATGCCTAAAGGTAGAATCTTGCATAGCAAATCTGACAAGTATCTTGTCATTACATGAGACTTGAGACAAAGCTTTCTTATTCTTTAGATCTCTCATGATTTGAAACCTAGAACATATCTAGCTTCACTAAGTCTTTTTCATATGAAATCGTTGGGCCAACCACACTTTCGTAGATGATGACACACCCATATTATTTTTAATGAGTAGAATATCATCTACATAAGTACTATGAAGAATACAACTCTGTCTTGCATTTTTTTTTAGATATAGGATTCATCAAAGTTTTGATTAAAATCATGTCTTAATCACTTTATCGAATTCCTATTCCAAGATCTCAATGTTTGCTTCGATCCATAAATAGATCGATGATTTCACATAATCTATAACCTCTTTATATGAAGTTAGATAATCAACTATTACAATGGAGATCAGGAGATTGCACTCTTCAGTTGACAAGTACCTCGAAGGTGAATTGATAATCATCAAACTTTGTTTAAGGGACGATTGATCTTAGATTGAGCTATCATGTGGTACGTAATATTTTTATCAATGCTGGCACTACCACTAGGCGATGCCATTACCTCATCATTACTTTCAACGTTCCATTGATCTATTGGATCAGATGGCAACTCACCTAATCCATTCAGATCACATTGTCTAGGTCTGTTTGACACCATGGGATATCTGTCCCAGGTTGTGTTCCAAGAATTGAAGAGATATAATTGCTCCCACTCATTTCTTTCAACACGATCTTATTCTTGGACTTATATAATTAATATATTTAGTCTCCAGGAAAGTTGCATTTGTGCTAACAAAAAATCCTTCTTATCTAGAGGACTATAAAAAATTATCATTGGTACGTTTAGAAAATCCCACAAATAGGCACATCTCTTACCTAGAATCCAACTTTTCTATTTTCTCTTTCAGCACATAAGCTGGACCTCCAAATGTTGGATGTGATGCAACAGGACTTGAATCAATTTCAAAATTTTAGGAAAATCTTGAGAATAGACTTAGAAGGAACAAAGTTAAGAATATATCCAATTGTTTTCAGTGTACATCCCAAAATGAGATAGGTAGAGTTGACCAAACCATATCTAATAATGTTGTGTTTCTTCTTTCTAAAATGCCATTCTATTTGGGTATACCAAAACTATTCAATTAAGAAACAGTGCATTTTCTATTAAATTGTCCTTGAATTCTCCCAAGAAGTATTCACCACCTCGATCAGATCGAAGTGTGTTAATATTCTTGCCCAAATGTTTCTCAACCTTAGTTTTATACTATTTTGATTTCTCAAAATTATTTGCCTATTAAACCATTAGGTAAATGTAGTTGGATCTAGTGTAATAATCTATAAAGAAATACTCATAATTCCTCTTCTCAAGTGTATAAACACATATCATAATGCACTATTTTAAGTACATTTTTGGTTCTATCCTTTTCACGAAAAAGGACATCTTGGTCATATGCCTTCCAAACAAAGCTCACAAACTATCAATGGTATGATCTTAATCGATTTGAGAGAACCATCTCTAGTCTATTTTATATTCTGTTAAGGTTGATTTGTTCAAGATGGCATAGATATGTATCACTAGTATGATGTGACATTTTATGGTGTACAAGAGTAACCTTTTTATTTCACATGTGGAATATTTTAAAATTTAAAAACCATTAATCAAATGTCTAGCGTAAATAGAAACTTTATTCATTAAAATGCTAAGTGTATCAGACGCTGATTTTACTTAATAACATTATCCTATTAAATTGAAAATAGAAAGCAAAATTCTACTTCATTAAAATGCTAAGTGTATCAGACGCTAATTTTAACAGTCTCTAAAAATCAAACACCTACCACTATGAAAGTTAAAAAGGAAATTCTCATATACTCTTGCTAAAAACCATGCTCTTGTGTCACTGATAATTTTAAATTACCATTCACTGAGATTCTACTTTCCTGAAGCACCCACGTCAACAAGCAGATATGATTAGTGGTTCCAAAATCTACAACTCATAAATTAGTAGTATTAAACCCTAAACATTACTTAGTAACAAAAAACCTCACCTGCACTTTATTTTCTAGCTGGTGTTTCAAGAAAGTCTTTCTCCAGCGTCCTTTTCGACCGCAGTTGGAACACTTTGCCTTAAGACTTTCCATCTACTTTTGATCTTTTGTAGCTCTCATGCTTATTGTTAGCTTTATTCACCTTTTTTTTCCAAATCTGTCTTTTGGCTTGAAACTAGATGAGCCACCAAATGATGCACGAGCATCGCCATTGCACCATTAAGACTACTTTTCACATTAAAACTCTATCATTAACTTAGTGAATGGTATCTTCATTTTGTGGAAGTGATAATCCATAGCAAACTATTAAACATTATCAGATAATGAATTTTATACCATGTCAAAAACTGAGTATCATTAATAGATGGGAAATGTTGTTGTAAGCACTCCAAATTAAGATCTAGACTTCTCAAAACTTATGCAGAAGTGAAAGTAAGGGTCGATCCCACGAGGAGTATTCAGTTTACTTTTTATGCTATATTAACGAGAATGTGGGGTTTTAGTTATGACGCAATCAATTTTAAGAAAATAATTATTTGCAATACAAATTAACGAATTAAATGAAATCAGTAGAACGAACCTTGATCTAAGTTAACTTCCACCGTTGGGGACTTACAACTAGTCATTGACCAACGTATAATTATCAATTCACATTTTTAGCATTCATTGTTGGAAATAATTTTCTATTTCTCCTTAACAGTAGTTAGTTAGAAAATAAGCGCTTTAATTAACCCTAATTATTAAACAACCCCAGACAAGCGCTAAGATTTAATTTAATAAAAGCCTTACGCATTAGAGAAATTGGTGAACTAGATAACACAAGCACAAGTGGTTGCATTTAACCTATTCAAACAATCTTCCTAAGATTCAATAATTCCTAAAGCTGCAAATCATCAAACCCTAGTTACTTCACGAGTTAAAGGGATCAAACATTTATGGATTTGATATTTAACTTAGCTATAGATCGTAATGCATGAAAAACTAGTAGATCTTTTTAGCAATCAAACATAACAATCATAAAATTATGCTCAGAAGAACATTCAATATTGAAACTTTGGATTAAACAATGAAAACCAGATGGATCTCACAACTATAATGACTCCACGGCTTCCGTTTCCTTCGATCAAGTACAAAGAATTAGTTATACATCATGAATCCTAGAGCACAAGAGAGAAAATATGTATGGAGACATGTTTGTACCTTCTGGGACGATCTAAGGTTTATATAACGTGAAAGAGTTTTGTTTCCATAAGTGTTTGATTGGAATTAGGAAACCAGACTTCACATGGTTCAAGCATTTTTAGCCTATGAATTCTCTTAAGCAGGTTGTGCAACCGCGTGGCTTTTGTGTTGTGCTGTCACATGGTTCAAGCATTTTTCTTAGCCGGACAGCTTTCAGTATTTTGGCCATAAATTTCTCCTCCGATGTCCGATTGAGGCAATTCAAAATGCGCTGGAAAGTTAATGCAAAGGGTTATAATTTGTATGTTTATTATACCAAAAATGGGTCTCAAGTAGAGACTAAAAATCTGGAGCATTTCGCCTGAAAGTTGATATGTGATAATATTTCGACCGTGTTTCATCTCTTTGACTTCTTTCCTCATTCGATCAATCCCTAACACTCTTGAATCTTCATTCCATCGTTTGTCTCATCGATGTATTATTTTCAACTTGGTCCTTGAACTTTTATTTTCTTCCATTTTGGTTTTTTTCGCTCTTTTCTTCCCAATTCCACAATTTCCATCCATTTGCAATCTAAATCAAAATGTAAGGGAGTACATTTAGGCATCTATTAATCATAAAAATTCAAATATTAATGGATGAAAAACATAACAATTTACGTCCTTATCAAATTTCTCCACAATTAATTTTTGCTTGTCTTGAAGTAAAACTTAAATTTACTTTTACAAAGATATTAAGATTGCAATGCCATCACACACAAAAACCAAACTCTTGAAAACACAGCATATCATGGACAAACATTCTCACACAACTTATAATCAATTAGCATGCATTTTCATATGAAGATAGAGTGAACCAAACATGTAAACCCTTACGGTATATAAGCACTCAAGTCTCATACATATCATGAATCATGTGTTTAGTGGGTAATTGTTTCGCTCAAATTCATTCCAATGGAAATGATCTATCATATGCTTGCATATCTTCTCATTCTCCACCACCTAGATCACATGCATATCATGAATCATAAGGTCTTTTAAAGGGTCATAACATGGCTTAGGGTTAAGGTGGGAAATATTTGGTTATGTAACTCAAAAGCCCTTGAAACAAGTGGAGTAAAAATTGAAACTCAAGATCAAATATATATAAGACATGTAAAACTAGCCACTTTACTCAAAAGTTTCTTTGTATCTATTTCACACAAACTAAACCCTTTCTTGTGATGTTAGGAGGAATCACAACCATATGATGATTTGTAACATTAAAAACCTTTTTCCTCCATCACTTCTTTTCTTTTCTTTTTCCCGCTTCTTATTTTTTTCTCGATCTCAAAAAACATTGCACTAGTAATGGAAGTTATGAATTGAAATTGAAATCATGTTCCATTCTACCAATCATAATCCTAAAATAAATTCATACACTCCCACACTTATTTCTTTCGCACACCCATATGTGTCAAAACAATGAGCAAAACTCCACTAGCTCTACGACTTAGTCAAAGATATTGTTTTTCTGAGTTTAAAACTTGTAACGTGGGTTTACAAAAGAAAAAGGCAATAAGGATCAAATGAGCTCAACAAGGGTTAAAATTAATTGCAAGGTAGGCTATTTGGCTAAGATCGCTAACTTATACAACAAAGATGACCTTAATCATGTTCATGCATGCATGTACCAATATGGCCTCGAAGAGAATCAATGTAAGTTCTAGAGAAGCAAACCCATGAAAGAAAATAGTGAGACTGATATGGATGTGTCAGTCTAAAGGCTCAAAATCTAACTGGCTTTTTGTCCACAAATTTTAGTTACTACCATCCTCAAAGAAAATAACTAAACTAATCAACTCTAAGTTGGAAGATTATTCAGTCAATCATGTTATGAGCTTGTTAAAGCCTAATTGAATCTAGCAAATAGCACGCAGAACCAAAAAGTTATGATCAAATTACCGAGAGCTGTCCAAGGACAATGCGTGAAGCAACAATGCGCGCGAGCTTAAAGTGGTGCGGGTGTGGTGGAATATATGGAGTGCGAGGATGGGTCATATTTTCTGTGAAGGGCCAGTTTTCTTATTCTGATGAGATTCTACATGGAAATAATATCTTGACATCATATATATATCCAAACACGTCCAGAATGAAAAAAACCTCCCTTTTGACCTAAAAAAATCTTATATTCTACACATATTGAGAGGCAAGATATCACAATTGGAGAACCAAAAGAGGAATTGAAAGGAGGAAAACATCAAGCAATTGAAGGTTTAACGCATTGATTGAAAGATGAAGGAGATCTTGGTGCAAGAATTCTAATTTTTCTTCTACATCTTTGTTACATATTCAGTCATGTCTTCCATAATAAATTCTTGTTTATCTTTCATTACTATGAGTAGCTAATCTAATTTTAGGGTGAATAATGTAATAGATTTGGGAACATTTATTTCTTTTATTTGATATTCTTGTTCGTTATAACTACATGTGTGGATTTTAATCATGTTCTCAATGCTTTGAGTTTTCTGGCCAATTATTAAATGATTTCGTGAAAAATATTATCTAGAGATGCGGATTCTTATTTAGACCACATATTAAAATATGATAAATTAATATAACATGTAGAGATACCTATATTAATTGCTGCGGTCATAAATGAATTCTTAGAACTGTTAGTGCGTTTAACTAAATTTGATTTTTATAGAGATATGGAATTGAAGTAGTTAAATGAGCTCAATGAGAACTCGAGAGGGTTAAATTGAATGCAATAGAAGAATTCGACCGAACGCTACTTTAGATTTTATGAATCTCGATATTAGAAGTAAAGGTGACCAATAGGTGAAGTTGTTCCACCCTAACATCCATTTATTACTTGAATTCCAAATCACTTTTTGTTGCATCCATTCCCATTTTAAGTAGTTAGATCAAAAATCACAATCGATCATCATTTTTGTTTATTTTCAATAAATAGTGGTTAGAGAAAATTGAATTAAGAGCTAAAATATAGTCCTCGTGAGAATGATAATCTAGACTCAAAAGGTCTACTTTACTACTTGTTACGATCCGTCTACTTGCGGGATAAAATCGACAACAAGTTTTTAGCACCGTTGTCAGGGAACTATTACTTTTAATCTTAATTAATTTTTATTTTTAATTGTTATTTGATTTTTTTATTTTCTTTTATTTACAGAAAAAGGTGTTCGTTGTATGCTCCTTGCCTAAGGCAACAATCTTGACCCATTTGATTCAAAAAATAGAACGTATCTTCAGACGAAGACGCAAAAAATACAAACAAAAACAGCAACATCAAATGACTTACAATCAACAAATCCGTATTTCTAATTAGCCAATTGGACAAGTGGCCGCAAGAGTGGTTGTACCACCGGAACAATAAAACGAGCAAAGGGAACTAAATGAAGGAGATTTACCAGCCTCGATGTTCATGACACCTATAGCAGCACCCACGCGCTCCGGTATCTTGTATCCAGACTTTAGGGTGAATAACTTTCAGATCAGGCCAAATTAGATTAACTTGATGAGCAACACTCTACAATTCTACGAGCTACCTCATGAGAATCCAAACACACATATCTCCAGGTTTCTCAGAAACTATCAGAACTTTCATGGTCCAGGGGTTAATGAAGATGCTATTAAACAACAATAGTTTCCATTTACATCGAGAGATGCTGCATTGGAGTGGTTAGATGCGGAGCCTTATGGGAAGAACTGACCAAAAAATTTTATAAGAAATTCTTCCACCGGCCAGAGTAGCTAAAATCAAATTGAAAATTCAAACTTTTCAACAAAAAGAGGGAGAAATCTATCACGAGGTATGGAATAGATTTAATGAGCTGATGAGAAAATGTCCAAACCATGGAATCACTCTTGGAAACCAAGTGTAGTACTTCTACACCGGACTTACACCACTGTCAAAATCTCAAATGGATGCCTCTACTGGTAGATTAATCATAGGGAAATCAGTGCAACAAACCATGGACCTATTTGAAGTTAATTGCCACCACACATTCAATGTTCTCATCAGAAAGAGTAGTACCACCAAAGGCAGCTGGAATGTATAAATTAGACAGCACAACATCGACCAATGCACAGATAGCAGCTTTAACAAAATAGGTAGAGTTACTTGTAAAATTGCAAACGCGTGGAACTAATGCAGTGATGGCCAGTTCAGCTTGTGAGAATTGTGGGAGAAATTATGCTACAGAAAATTGCTTGATGCTTATTTCTTTGGAGGAACAAGTAAATTTGATTCAAAATGGCTTCAATAATCTCAACTCATATGAGAACAATTTTCAGCAAGAGAAAAGGTCAAGCTTGGGAAAGATGTTTCAGCAATATGTACAAAAGACGGACAAGGTGTTCCAGTAAACTGACACAAACTTTCAAAATCAGCAGGCATCCATCAAGAAATTGGAGACACAAATTTGTCAAATAGCGCAACAACTTGCAGAACATCCACAAGGGACATTGCCAGGTAATACAATGATAAATCCTAAGGAATAGGTGATGGGAATTAAAGTAGTAGAAAATGATCCATCCAGGGTCCCCGTGAAAGTTAAAGCATGTTTATCTCCATTTCCATTTCCGCAAAGACTTCGAAAGAAGTTGATGGAGCAAAGTATTCATTTCATAAATATAAAGAGCGATATACAATCGCCAAAGACCACTACAGAGAGACCTAAAAGAAAAGATGATCAAGAAGTGATTGATGAAGCTACAAGGGTAGAAAAATCTGCACCAAACGTAACTAAAAATGGAGTAAGTACAAAAACATGAGCTGCCAAAGCACCAAATCTAGGCAAAGCTTACTTGCCTCCCATTCCCTTTCCTCAGAGGCTTAAGAAGAATAAACAACACACAAAATATGAAAAATTCCTCGATGTTCTCAAGAAGCTCCAAATCAATGTTCAGTTCATTGATGTGATACTACAAATTCCAAGCTATATGAAATTTTTGAAAGAGAGGTTGACAAAGAAATGAAAGTTTTCAGAGTTTGAAACTCTGGCATTAACTGAGGAAAGTAGTGCAAGAGTCTAGAGCAAATTGCCTCCTAAATTGAAGGATCTAGGGAGTTTTACTTTACCCATTTCAATTGGAAATTTCTGTTCAATTAATGCATCGTGTGACACTGGTGCTAGTATCAATCAATTGTCATATTCTGTTTTATAGGAAATTGGGACTAGGTAAAGTCAACTAAACATCAATAACGCTACAACTAGCTTAAAGAACAATTGCGAGCGCACGCGGTAAAGTTGAGGATGTACTCGTAAAAGCAGGAAATTTCATATTTCCTGTGGATTTCATTGTATTGGACATACCAGAAGATCGAGACATTGCAGTTATATTAGGTTGGCCATTCTTAGTAACAGGACGAACCTTTATTAACATGGAAAAGGGAGAACTAATCTTGAGGGTGGAGGACAAGCAAGAGATATTCAATATTTACACTCAATATGAGAAACCTTCCAATAAAAATGATTGCTATAGAATTGATGAAGAAGAGCTACTTGATAAACGAAGCTATCAGAATAGAAAACTAAATTTTGGGAAACTTTTTGGTTGAGATGAGAATGGAAAAATAGCAAAAAAGGGCAAGATAATTGAAAATTGGACAAAGTACAATGATAGAATAACTTGTATCGAGCCACCATGATAAATTAACGGCACAAAGTCTAGCTAATGACTTAAAAGAAGCTCTTCTTGACCCAAGCTTTCTTTCTTTTATTTATTTTGTTTGCGAGTTATAGGATAGTTTAATTTATTTATTAGTTTATTTAGGAGTCATCACCCATATCCCTTTTGCCTGTAAGCCCTTGAATTTATTGTTGGTTATTTTGATTTTTTGAGCTAAGTAACCTTCGTTCCATTTATTTAATTTGTGAAATTTGATTTTTCTAGAACATGACATCGTGTAACACTCAAACCAACGTAGACCCAAGGGAAAGCATGAGGAAGAAGATTATCCAGCCGTCACATACAATGCTTGATGTGAACCCACGTAGCAACGAACACTACGGAACCTACAGAAGAATGAAATCGGACCCAAGAAAGTTCCAACCAATAAGGTTTATGGATTTTGACTCAAAAATGATGGATTAAACAACCCACATAGTCAATAGGACATGTAGATCTTTTAATCGCACAATTTAATAAATCTAACCCGGATAATTTAAAGATCGGCCCGAAAATTAAATGAACTAAGAAACCAAAGGAATTACAAGAATACATTGACCCCGTTATTACACAACCCACGGATCTTACTTTGATTGGTTGAACGCCACGAGAAATCATCCCGATAAGTTCGATAATTTTTGAAGCATAAAGCCTCCAGAGATAATCTCCATTAATTTCAATCTTAAAAGTCTTCTAATACAATGTAGAAAAATAAACCTATTTATACTAAAAAAACCTAGAATAAAGTTTAAATGGAATAAAATTCTAAAATACCTAGAAATCTAGTAAAATCAGAAATAGAGTCCTAAAATATCTAAATTACCAAAAATAAGAAATTGGACGAAAATAAAACTTCTTCAGATCACATCAGACCCTTCCTCTTCAAGAGGATTCGTCCTCAAATCATGATCCAAGTTATAGCCTTTACTTTCGATCAACTTAAGCACATGAAATGGCCCATCACCTCTCGGGTGCAATTCGGACCTCTTTTAACCTCGAACTCTCCTCTTTTGAATGTAAACCCAATCACCCTTACACAGATCAAAGTGTGCACACCTTGACAGTTTCTTTTTGGCATTTTGTGATGCTCCAAGAATGATTTCAGCTGATAAATCACAGTTCATTTTCCATGCTTTACTCGGCCCAGGTGATTGTGGCAATATTACTTCCACTGGATGCATGTTTCCCAACATATCGATTTTGTAGCTCAACTCCTTGCATATTAATTCCTTCCATTGCTTTTGAAATTCCTTCATCTCCTCAAGGATAAAAAAATCAATCTCCAATAATAGAGTGATGTCCAAACTAGGATCTGGTGGTTGTTGAATTGTATCCACCATTTGGTAATTAATGCCCTGATTGTAAGGGATTCCAATCTGATTAATTTCTAGAATTGAATCTTCGTTAACCTAAAAAAAGAATTAGCAAAAATAGGGAGGAAAATGTTAGTGTTCGCCAACGCCTCCTCAATTTTAACCTCCTCTTCATGCAAGTTCACTCCCAATTCCTTTTCGATCTCCAAAGACTCTACTTCATTTTCATCTCGTGACTCCACTTCTATTCTAACCACTTCGCCCCATTCACTTTCTATTTTCTTTTCACTTTCTTGTGGCTCATCTTCTTTTTTCTCACAATCAACCGCCCCACTAATTTCTCTTTTACTCTCTTGCTCATTCCGTTCCTTCGGATGATTAATTTGAGACCTAAAAATGTCGGGAATATCGAAAAATTCCTATTTATAATCCAACCCAACACTCTTACTTGATGTACTACCCCACACTTAGCAAAGTATGTTTACTTCTCCATTGGATAATACCCATAATATTTCCTAGGCATCTCCCTAAACTCCTGTTCACGACGATCTCTCATATCCCTTCCTTCGAACCTATCATATTTATTCCTCAATCCCCGTACCTCATCAATACCACAAACATATCCATATGCATCACACATTTTAATTCTAGGCCACCGTTTCCTAACATTTTGCACCTCATCACATTGACCCCTATGCAACTTAGTCAATTTCGAATCAATCCTATCTATCTTATTTTCCATATTCTCAATCATCATCTCAAATCACCTCATCATTCTTTTCGACATTTTTTTAACCCTCAATTTATGTTTTGCCTCACAAATTTCACTCGAAATCACACAAATTTGGCTTTTTCCTTCTGTTGTTCTCACCACTCAAACTTTCTCCAAAGCGCTTCAAGAGCAATCAAAACTCAACCAAGAGTTATTCTCTCAGAATTCAAACCAAGTGAGGTTTTCTGACCTTAACGACTCAAGACAAATTTTGAATTGGACTCAAAAGGAATTAGAAAAGATTTTTTTTGAAGGGACTCAAAAAAGAAATTTTTTTATGAACAGTACCACTGACGTGAACAGTACCGTGAACAGATTTTTTTTTTTTTTGGAAAATCACAAACACAATTAAACTACCTAAGATTTTAGATCTAAGACTCAAAACTAATGGAAAACATGAAGAAAAATGCAAAAAACAAAAGAACAAAGGCTCAAACACAAAAATAAATGGATATAACCTTGATTTTTAGAGCCCAAGTTCTGATACCACCTGATGCGAACCTATGTAGCAACGAACACTACGGAACCTGCAAAAGATTGAAATCGGACCCAAGAAAATTTCAAACAATAAGGTTGATAGATTTTTGACTAAAAAATGATGGATTAAACAATCCACATAGTCAATAGGACATGTAGACCTTTTAATCACACAATTTAATGAATCTAACCCGGATAATTTAAAAATCGACCTGAAAATTAAATGAACCAAGAAACCAAAGCAATTACAAGAATACCTTGACCTCGTGATTACACAACCCATGAATCTCACTTTGATTGGTTGAATGCCACGAGAAATCATCCCAATAAGTTCGATAATTTTTAAAGTAATCCTCCAGAGAAAATATCCATTAATTTCAATCTCAAAAGTCTTCTAATACAAAGTAGAAAAATAAACCTATTTATACTAAAAACCCTAGAATAAAGTTTAAATGGAATAAAATTCTAGAATACCTAAAAATCTAGTAAAATTGGAAATGGAGTCCTAAAATATCTAAATTACCAAAAATAAGAAATTGGACCAAAATAAAACTTCTCCAGATCACATCAGTACTTCATACATTCAACAGAAAATTTTGGAGAGTACCTTCTTCCTTTTCTTTCCTACCCCTTTTTGCGCTTATTATGCTATATGACATTGAGGACAATGTCAATTTTAAGTTTGGGGGTAAAAAAAAAATTTAGTTTTTGTTTTTTGTATGATTTTATGTTTTTATGTGTCCGTTTAAATAAAAAAAAATATTGAAAATTTTAAAGAATTTCAAAAAAAAAAATCTCTTTTATTCAGCCTTGTGCTTGTGTGGGTAGACAGTCTGGCAAACAATAATGATTTAATTTGAGATTTGGTGTTGATTTATGAATTGTGGATAAGATGCATTCTAGACTAATTGAAGCTCAACCATGCAAAACTTACTATTACAAGTGCATTAGAATTGAGTTTACATTGTGATTAAATGAGTTGCTTCTTGCTTTTAATAGGTTGATCTAGTTGGACATAGATGCTTTACCTAACCATATTAAATTATCTATCCTTAGGTCAAATTTAACACAGTTTGAGGGTGATTTTGCAGTTTTAGGAAGATGCAGATGTGAATGTGAATTCCATATGTGAAAACTTATGTGTGGATTGTCTTAGAGTACATGATGAAACTCGACGAAACTCTTAAGTTTGAGGTCGGTTTGTTTGAATAAGTGTGTGATAAGGGGCATTACACTAATCAATGCATATACATTTGAAAATTTTAAATTTCTCTCTGAAGCATTTTTTGCTCGGGTCAGTAAGCCTATAAGGGTGTTTAAAACTTGGTGCCCTAAAATCATCTGATTTGGGAATCATCGACCTAAAGTAGGCAACAAGGGTTATCTAAGAAAACTTAATGGGGAGAATGCAAATAAAAAAAATCAAAAATCAAAAATAAAAATAAAATAACTTGTGAAAAAATCGAAAAAAAGTAGGTGCATGAAAAGAGCAAAGGTACTAAATACCTTGGTTAAGCCCCAACACTTATTTAAGTGAATTTGACCTTCGATGAAGGATATTAGCCTAGTTGAGTTTTGGAGGTCGAAGCAATCAAATAATTGGAGAATTCATGTTCATTGAAGTGTTGACTTGCAACTAGTGAAGTCCACCTGAACTAGAGAAGTGAGGATAGTAATGAAAAATTCAACCATAGATCATACGCTAAGAAAAGGGTGAAAAGGATATGTTTGGGGATGTGTGAATCAAACGAGAAATTTAAGGATATATTTGAACACAGAGAGTTGGGAATCGAAACAACTTATGCAGTCGTGGTTGATTAATTGATTCTTCACAAACATGTCAATTTTGCATTGGAAGAGTGAATATTAGTTTGGTTTTATAACTTTGAAGCATGTTTGTGGATTTAACACTTAAATCTTGAATCCTGATGTGAGAAGCTAGATTGTTCAACTAGATATTTTTTGTGCATGATTGTGTGTATGTTATTATTTAGGTTATAGTTTTATTTGAAGACAAACAAATGTTCAAGTTCGGGATGTTTGATAAGTGTATTTTATACACTTATTTAGGCCATTAAATTAGGGTATTTGTTAGTGATTCGAATGAGTTATAGCCTAATTTCATGTTAATTATGTTTGTTAGGTTGAAATCAATGAAAATTGATGGATTTGGAAGAAATGAACAAAAACATGCGAAAACAAATGAATTCCAAAGTTTGGCGACCAAAGAGTACACATCCAATAGTTGATTCAGATCACAAAATGATGATTGGAGATCATATGACATCAATTGGATACAATTGGAGGTTAAAAAATGAAATAGAGTTGAAGAATTTTCACAAATCAATTTCCAGTTGAAGAAGTTATGCTCCAGATTTTAAGTCTCAATTTGACACCCATTTTCCGAGTAGCAAACGATCGAATTGGAAAATTTGTATATCAAAAATAATTGTAGCTATTTTAAGTCAGCTTTCCAACGCACTTTGAATCAACTCAATTGGAACTTGAAAGAAAAAGTTATGATCAAATTATTGAGAGCTGTCTAGGGACAACGCGTAAAGCAACAGCGTGCGCAAGGGCTTAAAGTAGTGCACGCACGGGACCACAATTCTCGCATACCGAGAGCAAAATAATAAAGTGGCATGCTCGTGGTGAAATATATGGCGCGCGAGCATAGGCCAAATTTTCTGTGATGGGTCAGCTTCCTTATTCTGATGAAATTCTATATGGAAATAATATCTTGACATCATATATATACCCAAACACGTCTAGAATGAAAAAAACCTCCCTTTTGACATAAAAAAAAATCTTATATTCTACACATATTGAGAGGCAAGATATCATAATTGGAGAATCAAAAGAGGAATTGAAAGGAGGAAAACTCAAACAATTGACGGTTTAACACATTGATTGAAAGAAGAAGGAGATCTTGGTGCAAGAATTCTAATTTTTCTTCTACATCTTTACTACAAATCCGGTGATATCTTTCATAATAAATTCTTGTTTATCTTTCATTACTATGAGTAGCTAATCTAATTTTAAAGCGAACAATGTAACTGATTTGGGAACCTTTATTTCTTTTATTTGATATTCTTGTTTGTTATAATTACATGTGCGGATTTTAATCATGTTCTCAATGCTTTGAATTTTCTGGCCAATTATTCAATAATTTCGTGAACAATAATTGCATAAAGATGTGAATTCTTGTTTAGACCACATATTAAAATTTGATAAATTAATATAACGTGTAGAAATATCTATATTAATTGTTGATTCGTATAGAGATATGGAATTGAAATAGTTAAATAGGTTCAATGAGAACTCGATAGGGGTAAATTGAATACAATAGAAGAATTTGATCAAACATTACTTTAGATTTTATGAAACGCAATATTAGAAGTAAAGTGACCAATAGGTGAAGTTGTTCCGCCCTAACATCCATTTATTGCTTGAATTTCAAATTACTTTTTGTTGCATCCATTCTCATTTTAAGTAGTTAAATAAAAAATCACAATCAATCATTGTTTTTATTTATTTTCATTAAATAGTGGTTACAAAAAATTGAATTTAAGTACTAAAGTATAGTCCTCGTGGAAACAAAATCTGGACTCGAAAGATCCACTTTACTACTTGTTACGATCCGTCTACTTGCGGGATAAAATCGACAACAAGTTTTCGGCGTATGCCCCAAACCAAAAACGAGCTACTGAGAAATCCCGAAGGCTCCCATGCGTCCTAGATTACACTGTGCACGTGTCTTGATGTTAAACATAGAAAAATTTAGGCCGTGGTTGGTTTGCCGTTTTCGGCCCATTTTCCGTTTTTCATTTTCGAAAACACGGAAAACGCGTTTGGTCCGTTGTTTTCGAAAACACATTTTCGAAAATGAGATAAAATTTATAACTGAAAATGCAAAACGACTTTTTATCATTTTCAGCGTTTTCAGTTATAAATGTCGAAAACGCTCAAAATGCGAAAAACGGGCCGTTTTCGGGGAAAACTAAAAATTGTTTTGAAAATGAAAATGCAAACCAACCACTACCTTAGGTTTCCTTATTTTATTTTAGTAAGGAGTCTCTTTGACATCATATAAATATAGGAGAACACACCCATATCGTTAAAGAACCTCCATTAACCTAATTTTTCATCATATTCTACATATTTTGGAGGTCAAGAATGAGGCTAGATCATCAACATCAAGAGAATTATACAAGATTCTTGAATATTATCCATCCAAAATCAAGATTTCATTCAAGAAAGTAGATTTTTCTACTTCTTCCATATTTCGTTGATCCGGGTGATATCTTTTCATTATTTCTTGTATAATTTCATAATTAGGATGGTTGGTTAAGTTTTTTTTATTATATTGGATAAATGATAAACCCTATAGTTTGTTTATTTTAATTCAAGACAATTAATTTAGAATTTTATGATTTTTCTTGATTGGTTTTGCATTCCGATTGAACTATTTAATTGCTTGATCACCAATTAGATTGTAAGTTACTTGATGTAGTGTAGGAATACTTACAATAAGTCTAGAACGCTGTAAAATCGACACATGGACAGTAGGTATTAGAAATAATATCTATGGCATGAATATTGAATAAAAGTGGATTATTGATTGTCTTGAATGCATAAATTTACCAAATTATGAATTAAGAGTTGAATTAAATTGCAATAGGAGGATTCACGATTCCAATATAAACATTCACATATGAAATATATTGTTTATTTGCTTTGTTAGTTAGGACTAGTCTAGAGAACATATAAATCACAACTCTTGATTTTATATTACTTCAAGTTTAATAAAAGCTATTGAACTACATATTAAACCTTATTCCTCGTGGGAATGATACTCTTAACTCACAAATTTTATTACTTGTACAATGATCCCGTACACTTGTGGGTTTTCAATGAACAATCTGTAAGATCTAATAAGATATTACAAGTTGGTAAAAGCCTATCGGTGGAGGCAAAAGAGAACCTCAAGCATTTCCTCTCCTAAATTTTGGATAGCTTAGCATAGAGGTATGACAATATGGTAAGCATCGATTCCAAAGTTAGTTGTCATCATCTTAAGATTGACCCTAAAGTTGCTCCACACAGATAAAAAAGAAAAGCCCTTAACCCAAAAAGATACGAGGGGCTAAAGGAAGAGGTGAAAAAACTTATAGCCAACGACTTCAATAGGAAGGCCATTTGCTACAATTGGATCTCTAATCCGATGTTGGTAAAGAAACATAGCAACAAATGGAGGGTGTTCATGGATTTCTCCAATCTTAATCAAGCTTACCCGAAGGATAATTTTTCCTTGCCGTGGATTGACCAATTGGTAGATTTTACAGCGGGCCATGAGTTACTAAGTTTCAAGGATGCTAACTCAAATTTCAATCAGATTCCCATGTACACCACAGATGAGGAAAACACCTCTTTCATCATTGATCAAGACTTGAATTACTATAAGATGATTTCATTTGGGATGCAAAATGTTGGGGCTACATATCAAAGGCTTGTTAATAGGATGTTAGCAAACCTCATGGCAAAATTTGGGAAGTTTATGTCGATGATATGTTGATGAAAAGCTTGAAAGTTATAGATCACTTCAAACACTTGGAAGAGGCTTTTCGAATTTTGAGAAGATATAGGATGAGTCTAAACTTCCTGAAATGCACATTCGGAGTTGTCTTAGGCAAATTCTTGGGTTGCAAGAATAAAAGCTAATTAGGAAAAAATCAAGGCTCTAATGGAAATGAGATCCCTGTGGAAGCCTAAGGAGTTTCAAAGCCTCATTGGCAACATAGTTTTCCTAAATTTGTGTTGAAAGCTATGAATAGGTGAATTCCCTTCTTCAAAGTTCTCAAGAGAGGAAAGAAGTTCTACTAGAGTGAGGAGTCCAACGAGGCCTTTCAAGGGTTGAAAAAGCTCTTGGAATAGGCCTTCTCCTCTCCAAGCCTATAGTCTTTCCTACTCTATTCTGCCATATTAGAAAACTCAATCACTACACTCCTTATTCGAAAAGAGGATAACCACTAATTGCTTGTTTATTATGTGAGCAAGGCCCTGCTGCAAGCTAAGATTCACCATCCATGGAAAAATTAGTTTATGTCTCATAATTGCGTCAAGAAAACTAAGTCCATACTTTCAAAGTACACAACATACATGTAATGATATATTATACTTTCAAACACATTCTTCAAAAGCCTGATCTTCTAGAAGATTAATGAAATGTGCTATAAAATTCACTAAGTTCGATCTTGTATTCAAAGCTAGAACTTCCATTAAGGGACAAGCCGTCAAAGATTTTATAGCTGAAGTTACAAATGCCCCCGAAGTGGAGGAGACTATGGAACCCACCGAGCCTTCCACATGGAACGTCTTTGTAGATGGTTCTTCTAGTGAAGTGGGTGTTTGAGCTAGGGTGGTCTTGATATGCCCTGAAGGCCACAAGCTTAATTATGTAGTATGGTTTGATTTCATGGCCTCCAAAATATAGCTAAATATGAGGCCCTCCTTACAGGCCTCAAGCTCACCAAGGAAATGCAAGTTAAACTGCTGCACATAAGTAGTTATTCTTGACTAGTGGTGAGCTAGGTTAATGGTTACTTCACTTTAAGGGATAAGACCATGGCTACATGCCTCAAGCTTGTAATGGACCTTGTCCAATCATTCAAAAAATCTAAATAGATGCAAATCATGTGAACAAAAAATGCTAATGCCGATGCGTTGTCTAAATTAGCTAGCTATAAAGACTCTTAAGTTGTTCAAAAAGGTACCCACCAAGTACCTATCCAACCCCTTTAACTCAAAGAAAGAGGAAGTGATGTGGATCGATGACACTTTTTCTTGGATGCAGCCTATTGTTGCTTATCTTAAAGAGCAAAATTTACTTGCCAAGTAGATAATCGATCTTATTGGCCCACATCTATGGGGAGAGCTAATCCTAGTCATGCTATGGTCTCTATTGATAATTTCACTAAATGGGTTGAGGTAAAACGTCTTTCTAGAATCACCAAAGCTGACACATCCAAGTTTATTTGAAAAAATATTAATTGAATGTTCAGAATTTCCCATTTGATCGTATCAGATAATGGAAGGCAATTCAATAATAAAAAGGTCAAGGACTTATGTGACGAGTTGGGTATCAGGAAGTATTTCTCAACACCTTACCATCTATAACCGATTGGCCAGCTAGAAACGTTAACAAAACAATCAAGTACACCTTGAAAATGAAGCTTGAAGCTTCAAAGGGGTCCTGGGTTTATGAACTTCCCAAAGTATTATGGGTTATCCGAGCTACCAGCAGAATAGCAACCGGAGAAATCCCATTTTCCATGGCATAAAATGCCTAACCATGAGCCCCATAGAAGTGTATTTGCTTCGTTGCTTACATTTCCATGAAATATCAAATGATTTGTTGAGGAGGTGAGAGCTCAATTTCCTTGATGAGAATAAGGATGATTCACATGTTAAACTCCTCTTTTATCATAGAAAAAACGGCTCGCCACTACAACTCGAACTAATTGACTACAGTTGCATAGAGTGTAATTAGCAATGGGTGTGATGAAAATTAAAGTATATGAAGCATAACTCAAGATTCACTATAGGAACAATAATTTTTGGCATTGCATTGTCCTCTACTATCTGCCATCGACCTCTGATCTAGATCTAAGAAGACTTCCTATTCTTAATCGAAGATAGAGTATCCCAGACAAAGGGCACATACGAGCCCCGTGGGTTGATACAATACCACCTCTTATGATCCTCACCCCAACATAGTTTCTAGGTTTGAAATATGTGAGAGGGCAAGTCCTCTCCTCCACTAGCCTATTTCCATAAGGGAAAAGCCTCTAGCAATTGACTCCAAGCATTTAGAAGGAGTTAGGTTGGGTTTATATTGCACAAGGATGAACCTAAAAAAAGGATGAAGGATAACCTCATGCCTTCACACAAAGTCACCTCTCTAACGGTGATCTTGCCCTACCTAGGAGGCTCGCTCATTAGGGCTCATCACAAATAATTCAATATTGTCAGGGATCATAAAATGTTCCCTATACTCCGTCAACTCCTCCTCTTTCATGTAGGTCGACCAAAGTGAAGTATCTTACCTCACACTAAGGTCAAAATCCCCTTCCTGTATTATCCAGGTACCATAGGGACCCTCCATTGCCTCTATGATCCTCTCAGTAGGATAGTAGGTAACCCCATCTCAATGGCTAATGCACTAATGGTAGTAGGTTTGAAGGGTTTCTTGAAGCTAGTTTTCCTAGAGGATGAGGCCATGACGTACGCTAGAGAATGTATAAAAATGAAAAGAGACACTAAGGAAAGTTTCTAAGTACAATGCCTATAACCACACTTACTAAATGGTTGCTATGCACGCTGGAAGAACAAGAACAATAGTTGAAAAGCACTGGAAATTGTCAAAAATTGTACAGATTGCTATCAAATTTTGTAAAGTTGCAAAGTAAAAAAGCTTGTGAAAATGGTAAAATATGCTCTTATATAGACAAGCAGATTGAATCCCCACTATTTGATCACCCTACTATGCCTCTAGATCATCCATTTGTTCTCTTCAATCAAATCGTTGAATCCCAAAAAATTTAGATTTAAACCAAAGGTCTCAATCTGACCATGCATCTCAAAAGACTTTTAAGTGCGCTTCTAGAATGGTTACTACAGAGCATCATCATTGTGCATTTAATGAGTTAAACACGTGTGCCCAAGCACGAAAAATGTTAACCTATTTTTTCTTGGGAAGGTGAGATGGTTCAAATTATTGTGCACACGTCCCATCACTTGCCGCCTATGTAAGGGCCTTGCAGAAGCTTCTTCAACCTTGCAATAAGCTTCATCACCTTTCAATGGCTTGCTCTCTATGCAAGGGCTTCATAGAAGCTTCTTCGGCCTTATAATAGGCTCATCACCTTTCAACGGCAAGGGCCTCACTAGAAGCTTCTTCAAATTTCTAATATGCTTTGTCACCTTTCAATGGCTTGCTCTCTATGCAAGATTCTCGCTAAAAGATTCTTCAATTTGAGTTCGATTCTTTCTTAAATCTGTGCATCCTATTAATAGCCAGGCTTGGACTTGGAGGACTAGTATACTATGTTTCCTCCTCAATAACATAGATCAAGTTGCTAAACTAGAAAATAAATATAGATTAGATTGGTCCTCTTGCGCAAATTCATTCGCTAGCAACATGCCCGACTTTATAAAGGCTTCATTATTACTTTGACTTTAAAGTCTACACAATTATATAAACATTTATACATGGACTTGGGAGGCTATTGTTATGACTCACCCAGTAAAGCTTAAAGCAAAGCCACATGGTATGAAAAAAAATAACGAGTCAAACCTGCTATTATCCAAATTGATATCGGTAGGATTGAGACCATTGGGTACTGTTGAACTCTTGCTATTGGAGTGGATTGGCAGAGGTACCCTAAAGGAGATCTCTATGTAAGACTTGTGATAACAGGAGTGATGTGACAACTCACGGAAAGGCTACTCCACTCGGCTAACAAGTCAAGTTTATTCTTACACGGCAAGCCTAAAGCTGCACAACCACCATTACTCCCAATGCGGCATGACCTAGGAATGATTGATTAACACCAACGACAGATCTAATCGTGTGGATGAGGCCATGTGCACCTTCATCTAATGGTTCACATCCATCATCTTCTACCATAAAAGCTCCTAGTCAGCACCATTTAGAGGTCATGTTAGTTTGATACAAGAATCCTTCTCTATATTATCTTATGTTGCATCCCTACTTCAGAGCTTTTTCTTTTCTTTGATATACATTTGTGTCCAAGCTTGTCTCACATTCAGTGCATGTTTTGTATTGATTTTTCACCATAAGAAATCAATTTTTGACTGTTATTTCACTATTCTAGCCGTCATTTTTTACTTCTTCTCTTATAGGTGGGACCCACTTCTCTCTCTCACGTTCAAAAAATGAATTATTGTAATCACTATCGAACAAGCCCTCAATTATATACATTCAATCATATTGACTAGATTGTCGAAGAACTTATAGCCACCTCTCCCAACATCAGAGCTCGACTGTATACTCTAATAATTTGTCAGATTGTACAGGATGAACTTCGTGTAGGTACAGCTGGAGCTGGGATCTGTTGGCCACGTCACCTCTACAAAAAGTGGGGTTAACAATACTCAAGTTATTATCTAAAACTAAAGGTTGAATAGGTAGAGTCCAACAACTATACAAATTCTGTCCTTGGTGGTTTCACTCTATTTCCCTCAACTTATTGTCCCCCTTTCACTGTAACAACAACACCCCAACATAACATCAATCAAGGTCATATGTTCAAGAGATTATAAAACTCCTAAGAATAATAAAATCAAACCTTAAAACCATGAGTTAAACTCACCTGCTCAAAGTTCTAATTCTAGCTTCTTGTTTTCTACCTCTCTTTGTTTCCTTCGCCTTTCTCTTTCACTTGGAGTCACTTGGTAATAACTTGGAGGACTGAATCTCTTATTTAGTAGATATATATAAAGTCTTAAAGGATTAGGTCCATGATACTTGCTTAAAGACTAAGAAAATTGTTATTTAAAGACACGTGTTACAAGCATGAGGTGGCTCCTTGGAGTAAAAATTTATGTTTCACTTATCCTTGGAGGAGTTGTATGTAACTTAGGAGGATATACAAAGTCTTAAAGGATTTGGAGACGTGGGAAATGTAACACCCCAATTTCATAAATCGAGAGTGTTACAAAAAAAACTCACTTTTCTTTATATTATATGCGAAAACGATAAAAATAAATTCCTTTATTCTAAAAACATAAATAATGTCAATAAAACAACCTGAAATATGAAAATTGTATCTATTCGAAAGTAACATAATCAACTAAGTATTTCAATAAATATGTCCTTGAATGTAAATGAAACTAACAGACCTGAACTAACCTGTAAATTAATGTAAGAGCGACTATTTAAAAATTCTCGAAAAGATACGTACAGTTTCCATACACAGTTATGTAACAATAAAATAGACACTTTATACCACATTTCGATGATCAAGCGAGACACCCATAGGTAATATTTTTGAATTCTCGAAAGATTTCACGTTTCGTTATAAAGAACCCAATATAGTTCACATTTTGTTAGGTTGAACCCAAATGTTCAATAACTCATGCTTAAATTATTGTATACATAAAAATATACGAAAACAAACCACTTGCACATAAGTATTTTACCTCGATAAATCAAAAGAGTTTTTGAAATATGATATGAATTCACGCTTCAAATATGTTCCTTCCTTGATTGCTTAAAAAAAGACTAGACAAATTAATTTCTTCCTTGATAAAAATCCATGACCTAAAACTGACTTTAAACAAGTATAACTAAGATGAGATTTCTCTGGGAGATAGCCACACACTGCAAAGTATTGAACAGGAATGTGTTTCAATATTTGGGTAAAGACCGTCTTCGAGAAGTAGATATGATTGGTCTTCCTCTAATAGGTTAGAGCAAAACATCATGAAGAAAGCTAAAAAAATATGCAATAATATAAAATTCACATTTCTTAAAGTTCGATTTAATCTCGATTTCTTTGATTGATTCCAACCATGTTTAAACTTATGCAAAATAACCTTTTCTTGAGTCGAATACTTCTAATTAATTACAAGCTTGAAAAAGAGTCCAATATCAATGTACTAAATCTCGTTAACTATCAAAATATATTAAAAGAATCTAGACTAAAAAATTCTATATTATAAAATTTTGGGGCTTTACAATCTTTCCTCCTTAAAAATAATTTTGTCCTCGAAATTACCTGAGTTTGGGTCTTCTGTTGTTCATTCTTGAGTTAAAGCATAAACTCTAGTATTTCCTTTCTTTTCTTGCTCATTATCTTTATTTGAGACTTTGTAGTTTTTAGAAATATAACCTGCCTTGCTTCATCGATAGCACATTTTTTACCCAAAAAGACATCCATCCCTATGCGTCTTGTTGCACTTTAGATAGGGCAAAATGGCTTGTCCAAAACTTGATCCAGTGTTAAATTTCTTCTTCTATCCGTCTCAATTCTCTTCATTGGACCCGTTTCATTTTCACTTTCCAAAAAACTCAGTACATTGCTGAAAAGTTTGGTCAACCTTTAATCTATTTGAGATTTGCCCAAGTAGTTTGCAAAACCCGACTACAGGTGGCGGGTTGATGGGTAGCTCGCCCACACCGCTTCTCGGAGGTAAGTCACCCTTTTGAGCTTTTATATAATTCATTTCCCAATTAGGAAAACTTTCATCCATTTGGTTGTCGTGTTTATCCTTGCTTACGTGATTACATGACTAACAAGTTCTCCCATTATATGATTTCTTGAATGTTTATTGGTTATAATTCATCTTACAAAGGTTTTCATTGTCTTGACCCCCTACCTCCAAAATATTTATCACTTCTCATGCCCAATTTGATGAAAACCACTTTCCTTTCCAACTTACCTCACAAGCCCAGTCCATATCCTCTCTCCAAATCTCAAATTTTCTGGAACCAAATCCCCTTCCCACAAACATATCCCCACCTTCTCCCGCACCACATTTTCAACATATTCCTCAATCTGGATCCAACTCGTGTATTATTTGTACTGATCTAGTGAGTCTATACAAGCAACTAATACAGGTCCATCTCTATCACAATCGGATGTCAGACCAGCTTCTCCGGAGCCTATCACTAAATTGCCTATTGTTGATCGCACTTCTATTGCGGCTGCTCCATTGGGTTTCCATCCTATGCTCACACGAGCTAAAACTGGCATCTTCAAAATGCACCATCTCGAACTTGTGGGTTCCTCTGGCCTTTTTCATGCTCTTCTTGCATCTACTGAGCCTAAATGATTCGAATTTGCAGCTAAGAATCCCGCTTGGCTCGCTGCCATGGACAAAGAAGTTCAAGCCCTGCAACATAATTGCACCTGCATTTTGGTTCCTCGCCCCACCAACACCAACATTGTGGGTTCCAAATGGGTGTTTGGAACCAAATATTTTCCCAATGGATCTATCGAGCGTCTCAAAGCCCATCTTGTTGCCAAGGGCTACACATAAATACCTAGTTTTGACTACACTGATACTTTTAGCCCTGTCATCAAGGCTACCACAGTTCGTGTTGTACTCTCTCTTGCTATGACCAACAATGGCCTCTTCGACAACTTGATGTTAAAAATGTGTTCCTAAATGGCCATCTCACTGAACATGTTTATATGGAGCAGCCTCTTGGGTACATTGACCCACACTTTCCTAATCATGTTTGTCAGTTGCAAAAAGCTCTATATGGTCTAAATCAAGCCCCTCGTGCTTGGTTTCAACGTCTCAGCTCTTTTCTTATTCAACTTGGTTTTTATTGCAACCGTGCAGGCACCTCGCTTTTCATAAGCACTTTGACATAATCTATTTGCTTCTCTATGTTGATGACTTCATTATTACAGGCAACAACTCATCTCTCCTTGCTAGCTTTACTTGGAAACTCAATTCTGAGTTTGCCACCAAAGATTTGGGTCCTCTCAGCTACTTCCTTGGTCTCGAGTCTACAACTACCTCTGATGGCCTCTTCATCAGTCAATTGAAATATGCACGAGACATTCTAACACATGTCCAGCTACTTGATAGCAAACCTATTCAAACCCCTATGGTAGTATCCAAGACCCCATCTGCTAATGGTCCTTTGTTCTCAAATCCTACATTTTACAGATTTCTTATTGGTGCTCTCCAATATTTGACCATCACCCGTCCAGATTTTGCTCATGCCATCAACTCTGTCGGTCAATTTCTCCACTCTCCAACTGAAGACCACTATCTTGCTGTCAAACGCATTATTCGCTATGTTAAAGGCACGCTGCATTTTAGGCTCATTTTTCGCCCATCCGCTGCTCATGGTACTTTAGTTGCTTACTCAGATGTAGATTGGGAAGGCTGCCCCAATACTCACCGCTCTACCTCTGGTTAAATCTATTTATCTTGGCGGTAATTTGGTTTCTTGGAGTGCCAAGAAGCAACCTACCGTTTCTCGCTCCTCTACTTGCGTGAGAGGAAGTGGCATAACAAGAACATAATAATTACCAAATAGAATAAAATCATTTGAAATGTATTAATCTAGCTAATGGAAGAGTAAAATATACATAAGCAACAAGTCTAGGAGTTACTCCGAAAAAGTAAAGCGTCTAAATTCTAATAGGGGTTGATTAAGATAGTGATTAAAAAAGCTTAAATAAATAGATAGATTAGAAAAAACATTTTTCAAACTAAAACAACATTAAGTGGGTAAAACCAATTCTGGGTGAACCTGCAACTCTTCAACAAGTGCTTCGTTGAGCCACAAGGAATGAATGAAGTCTTACAACTTTGCACTCACACTAAGCTGCCCGAAAAAAGGAGAAAGTTTTCATCAATCAACTAATATTTCACAAAATTAAATCATTAACAATAGATTAAAGAAAAAAGGAAAAGAGTCGAAGCCTTACGCTGCTTCGATTTCAAAAAATTGTGTGTGTGTGTGTGAGAGAGAGAGAAGAAGAAGAAGAAGAAGAAGAAGAAGAAGGTGGCTACTTGGGCCAAGATTGAAGGCTAAGCTTAGAGAACTTGAATTCAAGAGGGTAATTGGTGACTTTAATACTCGATTTCTCCATTGTTATGCTTTCGCTTTCGCTTTCGACTTTGGCTCTTATTTTTATATGTAAACCTCTTCTTGTGATGCTTAATTTTTTGTGGTGGTGATTTGGATAATGAACCCACACCCAATGTTGAGACAATAGCTTTATTATGGAAAAGGGAAAGGAGTATTGTAAGAGAGGAATGACGAGAGAAGCGTGAGAGGCTAATGTTAGGGCTAATATCTTAAACTGATTTGATTTTGAGGATTTTTTTTTTTTGGGTCAAATCATTTTTAACAACGTTTAACACTTGGACTTTTTGAAACTTCCAAAAAATGTTGCAAAAGACTATATATTAAGAGTTTCAACAATAGGCATTGAACGTTGCTATAGAATTATCATTTTAACAAAGGTCGACGAACGTTGCAAAAGGTAAAATTTTTCACAACATTCAATGAAAATTGTGAAGAGTAACATTCGCAACATTCATTTCAAAAATATTGTCAAAACTCAACTACATTAACTAATTGCAACATTAACTTATTAGAATGTTGCGACAGGCCCCTTTAGCAACATTCAATTATTGAATATTGCCTTCTAAGTGTTGTAAAAGAGAATTTTTAATGTAGTGTTCTTTGAATGCCACTAATTCATTTGGCCCCTTCATGAATATTTTCTCGATTTCTAAATGTTCTTCTTTAGTCGTCGATTCATAGGGTTTAATGAAGAAGAGATCCTCCATAAGCAATTTTTCTATACTCATTCAAAATTATTTGATTTTCAATCCTTTTATATTTTAAATGATGATGATATATTCCATATTCATGTCAGTAGCGTTATCTTCTTCTTCATATGTATCATTGAAAATAGCTTTCCTTATTTCCTCCGGAGTTGCTAATAACAAGCAATTTTTAATATACTACAGTGTACCATGGTATTCACAAGTTGGTCTCTTCTCCTCATAAACAATAGATTTGATATTTAATCCCTCCAACAAGTCATCCTTATCAAGTACAATAAGTAGATTGTATCCCTATTTTTTAAGTTGTATAAAGAGGAAATCTCCAAACTGCATACCACCTTAATCTTAGTCGAGATCAATCATTGTATATTTTTGCTACTCTTTTACTTCCTTTCATTTCATGTCAATGAAACAAAGAAAAACAAGTAGATCAACTGAAAAAGAAAAAAAAAATCAACCAAAAGCAAGAAATAATTTAAATCAATACTAATTTTTAAAAGTTCCCAACAACAGGACCATTTTATATTATACAAGTGTATGGATTACAACAAGTAATATGGTAAACCAATGAGTCTAAATATCATTCCCATAGTGAGCACTATCTAACTATTAGTCGAAATATTCATAACTTCGATGTAATTTAAAATAAACAATAAAAGTTATTTTTCTTTTTGTGATTTTTTATTTTAAATGTATTAAAAATTTTCTTATGATGATCTAAGTGTTAGGATTCACGCGTTTGCCATAGGTTTCTCATTAATCTCAATCACCAAATCTTATAACAATGGTAATGTTTACCCAGTTAAATTCCTGTAACGTATTCAATTTACCTTTCTCAAGTTCAAATTGATTTTATTTAATTAAGTCCATTACATATCTTTATGTGAGTTCAGATACACCTTAGTTAAAAGCATTAAATCTCTAAGAATCTATGTAACAATCACATTAACTAGAAAATATATCTATGCACTTTTATACTTGTAACGACACAAATTTTTTCTTTGTATCATTAGAGCATATTGTAAAATAAATCTTTTATAAAAGATATTTGTTCTTAAACTTTCAATAATAATAATAATAATAATAATAATAAACGTATACTTAATCATAAACATTAAATTATTATTCCAAAATCATAATCATTTCTTCTTTATTATACCACTAGAGACTCCATTCAAAACTTCAATGCCTCGAAATCAATTACCTAAAAGGGGGAAATCATAGACAATGAGATAAAATCCAATAAATGAGCTACATAAATTGTATTTCATATTTAAAATTTAGGAATTCGTAACATACGTAAGGAAACATGGGGATTAGAAACCGAACTTAGGTGGCCATAGTCCTTGTACATAATCATAAAATACACAGGAAGACGTGAAAATTACCCTACTTCGTTGTTATAATTCCCGTGCGTAGCGCTACTAAACTCCGATCCATTGAACATAAACATATAGGACCCATATCATATTCATGAATTGAATTCCGAATTTAAAATATGGAAAACGGTTTTACATACAACGTATGACTACACTTTTGATAAAATACGTACGAAAGAACTTGGACCTTAAACAACCGTTTATAAATTGTGTGTAGTATGAGACAATCATAGTTACACACACACACACACACGTGTATACACATAATTATGAAAATCATATAATTTAAATCAATCAATCGTAATTATATAAATTACATATATATAGATGCATGTGATTGTAGTCATACTATAATTTAAATCAATCAATTAATGAATCTTAATTATATATAGTTATACATATATAGGTTCACGTAATTATAGTAACACTATAATTTAATCAATCAATCGTAAATATATTTAATTATACATATATAGGTGTATGTAATTGTAGTAACACTATGGCCCTGTTTGGCACTCATTTTTATCAAAATGCATTTTTCTCTCTCTTCTTTTCAACCACACATTCTTTATTAAAATAATATTACACGTAAATCAAAAACTTTTTCTTATTTTTCAACCACACATTTCCCATCAATTTACTATTCAAAAATGCATTTTCACATAAAAATTCCTACCAAACACCCTCTATATTTAAAATCAACTAGCATTAATTATGCATCATTATACATATATAGGCATACTTAATTGTAGTAATACTATATTTAAAGTCAATCAACCATAATTATATATAATCGTACATATATGGACATACGTAATTATAATAACACTATACTTTCACTCAGATATAGACGTACGTAATTGTAGTAATAATAGATTTGAAAATCAATTAGCCATAATTATATAATTATACAAACATAGACGCACTTAATTATAGTAATCACATAATTTATATAAATTAGTCACAATTATATATAAATACACATACATATATCTCGTAGTTTACTTATTTAGAAATGAATATTTCTAATTTATCTTTTATGCATATGGAAATTAACTTTCATCTATATAGAAGTTTACTTAATTTCGATAATCAATAATATTATATAAGTATATAGATGCACGTAATTATAGAAATCATATAATTTAAATCAATCAATCGTAATTATATAAATTACATATATATAGATGCATGTGATTGTAGTCATACTATAATTTAAATCAATCAATTAATGAATCTTAATTATATATAGTTATACATATATAGGTTCACGTAATTATAGTAACACTATAATTTAATCAATCAATCGTAAATATATTTAATTATACATATATAGGTGTATGTAATTGTAGTAACACTATATTTAAAATCAACTAGCATTAATTATGCATCATTATACATATATAGGCATACTTAATTGTAGTAATACTATATTTAAAGTCAATCAACCATAATTATATATAATCGTACATATATGGACATACGTAATTATAATAACACTATACTTTCACTCAGATATAGACGTACGTAATTGTAGTAATAATAGATTTGAAAATCAATTAGCCATAATTATATAATTATACAAACATAGACGCACTTAATTATAGTAATCACATAATTTATATAAATTAGTCACAATTATATATAAATACACATACATATATCTCGTAGTTTACTTATTTAGAAATGAATATTTCTAATTTATCTTTTATGCATATGGAAATTAACTTTCATCTATATAGAAGTTTACTTAATTTCGATAATCAATAATATTATATAAGTATATAGATGCACGTAATTATAGAAATCATATAATTTAAATCAATCAATCGTAATTATATAAATTACATATATATAGATGCATGTGATTGTAGTCATACTATAATTTAAATCAATCAATTAATGAATCTTAATTATATATAGTTATACATATATAGGTTCACGTAATTATAGTAACACTATAATTTAATCGATCAATCGTAAATATATTTAATTATACATATATAGGTGTATGTAATTGTAGTAACACTATATTTAAAATCAACTAGCATTAATTATGCATCATTATACATATATAGGCATACTTAATTGTAGTAATACTATATTTAAGATATTAGTACCTTTACATTTGATCTAAAAAGGCCTAGTTCTTGATATTCCTTTGACTCTTAGGCTCTCGTCTTGAAGAATCTTGTCTTAAATGCTTTGAAAACTAGGCTTCGATCTTGACCTTCTTTGTGAGTTCATTTTATGATGGAAGCATTTGATCTTTGGATGACCAGCAATCAATTTTTCATTGCAATCTAGTTAATCTTCAATTGTTTCAAATAAAGTCCAATTAAGCTTTAAATAGCCTATTTTCACATAAATTGTATCCAAATTAAAAATTTTCGACAATTAAATTATTTACACAAATTAAGTATATAGCCGCTTAATTTACATATAAATAAATAAGAATAGAAGCTCGAACGAGTGCATAAATACACTTATCTGAAATCAATGATGAATTATCGATGCAAATACGAATGGCAATGTAAATAGCATATAATGTATAAATTATGTTGTCCAAGTGTATAGTGTGAATTTTAGGGTATTAGAATTACTTTATATTTTCTCTTGATCTATACAATCCTTGACACCATGAGCCGTCCGTCCCCTTGTTGTGTCCTAGGAATCGACGGGGGTGAATTGCCCAACTTATTTCTTCCAATACAACCTTACTCATGGAATGATGTTCATTAATATATAAATATACACACTATCCAAGAAAGTTGAATTTGTGCTAACGAACAACTTTTGATCTACGGGACTATAGAACTAGTGCTACTGGTACTATTGAGATAACTCATAGATAGACATGTTTCTAACTTAGATTCCGATAGTTTTGTCTTCTCTTTTTAGAGTGTCAATTGGATATCCTCAAGTTTGAATGGGGCACAAGCTGCATTTGCACATATTCCACAATTTCCCAATGGAGTTTCAAGAAAAAACTAAGTTAAGCTCATATGTAGATGTCTCCAGAGGATATTCCCAAATGGAGATACCTAGTGTTAGGATCTTCCTCAAGCTACTCAAAGTGATTTTCGGGCTCAGTTAACCATTAAACATCGAATTCAAACACCAAACCGAGAGATGACCGACCGCCGGACTGCTCACTTCCTATGGTTGCTTTTCTCTTTTGCTTGTTGATTCTACCACACACTTAGATGGATACCACACAGGTAAGACTCACAAAGCCTCAAGCAATTGGTAGGAAAGATAAATCACGAAGAAGAAGGCAGCAGTTCTCTTTCTCTCTCGGGTTTTTTCAAACGGGACAAAGGAGAAGAACCAATTACCAATATATATATTAGTTCAATGGCCAACTTAAGGTAAGTCACAATATGGTAAGTAGGTTCGACTAGGGTTTAAGTCCCAATAGAAAAACAACAAGCCACAAAGATTATTAGCCATCCAATAGGCAAAGCAACCCTAGGTCGGTTCATCCATTATTCGGTGTTAATTTATCGTTCAGTCATTCATGTCGACTGATAAAATTGATTTTCATCATCGCCCGAGAGGTCGTTTGACAACATGATGTCTAACAACCTCCACCTTGGTGTCAAAGGACCTGCAAAGAAAAACCTTTTCCATTAGTGACACCTCTAACAGAAAATCGATAAAATTGAAATCATTTACCTGTACCGATGTTTAGAAGCTCCTTGCAACTTCTAAACTTTACCAGTGGCAGCACTTTCGTGCCCATATCTGAAGGATTATATTGTGTGAATTTTTTCAAGTCTTACTACTTCTTGTGATATTATATCCCTAATGAAGTGTAACCTAACATCGATATGTTTAGTGCGTTCATGAAAAACAGGATTCTTACACAGATGTATGGATGACTGACTATCAGAGTACACAACCGCATACTCATTCAAGACACTCAGTTCATGAAGTAGACCTCTAAGCCATAGAGCCTCTTTAATTGCTTCAGTGATGGCAATATATTCTGACTCTGTAGTGGATAGTGCAACTATGTGTTGTAACTGTGATTTTCAACTAACACAGGAATTTGATAAGGTGAATACGTAAGAGGAAGTTGATTTC
>NW_019255650.1:265507-267287 GCF_002742605.1 Olea europaea var. sylvestris | reverse complement strand
CTTTTATATTGTTTATCCACTTAGGAGATGATCCAACTAAAAGCATGTCGTCCACATAAAGCAACAAGAACAAATAATTGTTATCAGTCTCGTTGTGTTGAAAGTATAAGCAGTGATCGAGTTTACTTCTTTGAAATCCTATAGTGAGTACAAAGGAATCAAACCTCTTGTATCACTGTCTAGGTGATTGCTTTAGACCGTATAGGGATCTTTTCAGAAAACACACATAATCAGGTTTTAACTTGTCTTTAAAACCTTTTGGTTGATTCATAAATATTTGTTCATCAAGCTTTCCATGTAAAAAAACGATTTTTACATTGAGTTGTTCAAGTTCCCAGTCAAAGAGCGCAACCAATGCGAGCAAGATCCTAATAGAAGTGTACTTGACAACTAGTGAGAAAATCTCGTTATAATCAACACCTTCTTTCTGTGTGTAACCCTTTGCTACTAACCTAACCTTAAATCTTAAGGGTTCTGTACTACTAGTACCTTCCTTAACCTTAAAGACCCACTTGCAATCAACGATTGATTTATTCTTAGGTCTCGGTACTAACTCCCAAGTTTGATTCTTTTCTAGAGAACTCATCTCTTCTTTCATAGCCTTAAGCCACTCCTTAGATTGACCACTATTCATAACCTCTTCAAAAGTTTTCGGCTCCCTATCAACTAGTTCTTTATAACTAGCGTATGCAAAATCCAATTCAGATTCATACCCGAACCTCCTAGGTTCTCTCGTTTGTCTTCTCCCTCTATCTCTAACTAAGTTACAGTTAGCTAATGGATTTTCTTCCTCAGGATGCTCTTCTATCACTACTTCATTTTCCTCTTCAGGTTCTTGGACCTGAATCTCCACCTCACTCGAAGTACTAGGTACTGATGTGTTAAATTTTCCTAACTCCACCTTAAACCGATTTCTTTCTTCACTTGATTCAGTTTCACTTACATGTTCGGTTTCGTTCTTTAGACAAGGCATCTCACTCTCATTAAATGTGACATCCCTACTCACGATGATCTTAACTCCTTTTTGGCTTCTATCCCATAGCCTATAGCCCTTAACCCCTTCAGGATATCCTAGAAAGACACACTTCCTGGCTCTAGGTTCTAACTTTCCCTCACTTTGATGAGAAAAGGCAGCACAGCCAAACGCTTTAAGCATTGAGTAGTCACCCAATTTTCCAGACCATTTCTCATATGGAGTATCACCATTTAATGCAACTGATGGAGTCAAATTTATTAGATAATAGGCAGTGACAACTGCTTCAACCCAAAATGACTTAGGAACCCTAGAACTTAACATCATGCAGTGCACTTTGTCTAGTATGGTCCTATTCATTCTTTCTGCTACCCCATTTTGCTGGGGAGTATAAGGAACCGTTTTGTGCCTTATTATTCCACTTTCTTTACACATCCTATCGAATTCAGCATTACAGAATTATAGGCCATTATCTGTCCTTAAAAATTTGATCCTCTTGCTAGTTTGGTTTTCCATTTGTTTCTTCCAATTGTTAAAGTTATGGAAGGTTTCAATTTTGTCTTTCAATAGATAGACCCACACTTTCCTGGTGTAGTCATCTATGATAGATAGGAAATACCTATTCCCACCCAATGTGGGATTACTAGCAGGACCTCACAGATCATAATGCACATGTTCAAGCATGCTTTTAGCCTTATGCGTACTAGTGGAAAACGACACTCTATGGTACTTTCCAAGCACACAGTGATCACAGAACGATAGATCAGACACACAGTCATTACCAAATGCACCTTTTTCATTAAGTAG
>NW_019255650.1:240411-265316 GCF_002742605.1 Olea europaea var. sylvestris | reverse complement strand
AGTTCTTTTCAGACGTCACATGAAAAGACACACCAGAATCTAATATGCATTCATGCATGTGAGAATTAGTAGTTAGATTTAATTCAGTAGTGTATGCGACTGGACTAGTGATCACATAGACTTCACCGTTTTCGGTATCGGAGGTAGAGGATAACACATTTACCTCATCTCTTTCCTTAACATTATGTTTTCCCTTTTCTTTATGACAGTCTTTTATAAAATGCCCTGTGCCTCCACAGCCATAGCATTTTCTAGCCTTAGTTCTAGACTTTGATCTAGGTCTACCATTCCCCTTCTTTTTCCAACTATTACTACTTGATTCGCCACTACTTTGGTATCCATCATGACTGGCTTGCCTAAATTGAGTTCTACCCCGCATCACATGCAACTCTCCACTCCTCCTATCCTATTTTTCAGCCCTCATTTCCATCTCCTTACTCCTAAGAGAATCTACGACAATTTCAGGTGTGAACGTGTCCCTACCATACTTAGTGGCATTTTTAACTTCTTTATAAGAGTCCGGGATTGAATTGAGCAAGATAATGGCCTTATCGGTTTCAGACACGGCTTCGTCACAATTGACAATATCTTGCACCAATTTGTTAAATACATCTAAATTGTCGTCGAGATCCTTTGAAGAATCCATTTTAAAGCTGAAGAATCGTTCGAGTAGGTAGAGTTTATTTGGTGTAGATTTAAGCAAGTATAAGTCTTCTAGTCCTTTCCAAAGTTCTTTGGTGGTTTTTAGTTTTCCCACTTTTCTTAAGACAACGTCAGACAAGTGTAATATTATTGAGGTATAGGCAAGCTCATCGGCTTCCTCTTTTTGTTCTTTTGAGATATCAGGTGCAAAATTGCCTTTGATGGCTTTTGACACCTTTTGTTGGAGTAGTATGCCTCTCATCTTTTGTTGCCAGATAGAGAAATCCCCTTCACCGTTAAAGACTCGCAAATCAAAATTATGTGTTGTCATTGGTTAACACACTAATTAAACCACACGAAGTAGTGTTGGGAAGCGTGATAAGATAATATCTTGTTAATTCTTAGCAAAAGTAACAATTAACCTAAACACTACGTCCACCAAGAAATACCAAGCACTTTAAATCAAAAGGACAAGCACTCAATTAACGCAAGTAATCCTAGTTCTAGCACAAGCAATGGTTACCCCTTCATGGTAACCCCAAAACCTAACGATCACCCCACATGATGATCTTGCTATTGCTGAATTTAAATGGATTAAGCCAATTTACCAGAGCGGACCTATTTGAGTCCGTAGAGTGGAGAAAAACGAGCTTGCTGTTGAATTTCAGTCGGCGTCGCACCAAGGGCAAAATCGTCCAACTTTTTCTGTGTAACCTGAAACACAAAACAGCGCGTTCTAGAGATCGAAACAAGCAAGTTACCTGAAGACAACGTCGCCGGACAGCCGCCCACGCGCCGCCACTCCGGGAGTGCCTCGACCTGCTGGTGATGGGTATGGCCTCCGTTTGTCCAACCGAGCTTTGGTTTGTGAGTAATTGATAATTTTCAGATTCGGGTTCTAAGGTTAATGTCCGAAAATCAGCCAATTTTGAGCCAATTTTTGCTACCCAAGCTCTAATACCAGATGTTAGGATCTTCCTCAAGCTGCTCAAAGTGATTTTCGGGCTCAGTTAACCATTAAACATTGAATTCAAACACCAAACCGAGAGATGACCGACTGCCGGACTGCTCACTTCCTATGGTTGCTTTTCTCTTTTGCTTGTTGATTCTACCACACACTTAGGATGGATACCACACAGGTAAGACTCATAAAGCCTCAAGCAATTGGTAGGAAAGATAAATCACGAAGAAGAAGGCAGCAGTTCTCTTTCTCTCTCGGGTTCTTTCAAACGGGACAAAAGAGAGGAACCAATTACCAATATATATATTAGTTCAATGGCCAACTTAAGGTAAGTCACAATATGGTAATTAGGTTCGACTAGGGTTAAGCCCAAATAAAAAAACAACAAGCCACAACGATTATTAGCCATCCGATAGGCAAAGCAACCCTAGGTCGGTTCATCCATTATTCGGTGTTAATTTATCGTTCAGTCATTCATGTCGACTGATAAAATTGGTTTTCATCATCGCCCGGGAGGTCGTTTGACAACATGATGTCTAACACCTAGAGTTAAAGAATCCCATCAATGACCTAACCATATTTAACAATGTTATATTTCTCTTTCTAAAATGTCATTTTGGTGTGTGCATGGAGCACTTAATTGAGAAACTATAAATTTTTACGTTGAAGTAGTCCTTGAATTCTCTCGGATATATTCACCACTTAGATTGATCAAAGTGTCTCAATATTTTTTACCAAAATGTTTTTGGACGTCAGTCCAATACTTTTGAATTTCTTAAAAGCGTATGGCTTTTGAGCTATTAGATAATTTATCCTTTTTCGCTTCTAGAGTAATCATATGTAAAATTGATTAAGTACTCATAGTTCCCTATTGTAGGTGTACTCATAGGTCCACACTCACGATAATGAACCAGTTTTAATACTTCTTAGGTTCTATTTCCTTTTGCAAAAAATAAAAAATAAAGATCTCTTTAACATTTTACCTTGTAAACAAGAATTGCAAACCAATAATGGTATTGCCTTAAACTTGTTAAGGAGACCATCTCTAGTTAGTTCTCATCCATAGGATATATGTGAATTTGGTCATAGCATGAGTAGGCATTGATAAAGATTAATAACTCATGTCCCATGGTTAAATCCAAGAGGTGTTTTATCATGAACTAAGGAAAGCTATCCTTTGAGCAAGCTTGGTTGAGGTTGGAGAAGTCTATGCAAACCATCTACTTGCCATTTTGCTTCTTCATCAAGACTAGATTGGAGATCCAATTGGTTATCAACTTCTTCATGTCTTCCTTTAAGGCTTCATATCTTTTAGGGTTGAGGTGGCTCTCCCCTTCTATCTATGCGGGGTAACCTTAAAATTAATCTTTAGGTGATAGTAACTAATATTTGGGTCAATGACTACAATGTCCTCATGGATCAAAGCAAAGACACCCAAGTTCATGCATAGGAAATGTTTGAGCTTTTCTTTGGCCTCGAGTGGCAGATTACTTCCTACTTGTAGTACTTTTGTGGGATTTTGAGGGTTTACTGAAAAATTATCCAGTTTTTCTACTGGAATGGTTTAAGATTTGGACTTTATGTTGCGAGGGTCCAGTTTATCATACATGACCTTTCTTTTATAGGTTCTCCCTTCTTCCGGGTTTTTCCATTTTTCAGGGATCATTCCTTATTTAAGGGCATCAATCATTTTGATGTTTTTCCCTTGGTCAAGTTGTCCTTCTTCAAGTGCGTTCCCTATTTCAGAGTATAGTAACACCATGTTGATATCACTATCTAGTAACTTTCCTTAGAGAGTTTAGATAACATTCTCTAGCTTCCATTTGATCACCTTTAGCAATTGTGATGCCATGGTTCTTAGACATTTTCATGAACATGTGGTGGATGAAAATAACGACCCATAACTCTTTTAGGCTCGGTCTTTCCAATGCTCCATGGTAAGCCAAACTGTTGTCTACCATAAGGAATTCTATCTAGAGGCAAGCTATTTGAGGTGATTTTCCCATCTCCATTGCAAAGGTAATTTTCTCCATTGGGATGATGCTATCACTGATGAACCCATAAAACGAAGAGTTCATAAGGTCTGCTTAAGATCAACTTACATCTGATCATAGGTGGGGCTAAGCAGGATGATGCTCGAACTTCGATTTTCCACAATCATTTACTTCAACTCATTATGTACTACGATGACTCTTACCACCAGCATGACAGTTGGGATAGTGCAGAACTATCACCTTTTCTTTGGTAAAGGTGATGGGCTACACTTCTCTTCCCTCTTGGGAATGATGATTGTTGACTTAAAACTTGCCATTGGGTTGTCTTTGGCTTCTATTAATAATTTATCTATGCGTTTTTAGTTTTACCTCTAACATATGGACCCCAAACATTGTGCCTATATCCCAAATGGGCTTATTGTCCACATTGTTGGGAATTATCTTTACCTTTACCCATCTCTGGGCTAATTTCTATTCTTTTCTCTCCCTTAGTAGGAGAACTCTTCTCTAGGATGTCACCTCGCCTCATCTCATTTAAGTTGATGTTTATGCCTATGCGGGGTAGATTCCTTCATGGAGGACAATTAGCTCTCCTAGTGGCATAGGCTTTGATCTATTTTATGCTTTAGTGGTTTCTCTATAGTCATTGGTATCATGATCGTACATTCAATGGCAGTAGCAATAAGCCTATTCGTCTCTCCTAGGTCTTCCACCTTATCTCCTGCATCTACCTCTTTGATGGTAGGTTGCCTTGGAATAGTAAGTGGCACTTCTTAGCAGCCAACATGGCACATCATTTAAAGTGGCAATGCCAATGGGTTGGCTTGAAGTTTGGGCAATTGCACGTCCAGCTCGGGTCCATTAATGGTTCACCAGGTGGGAGTTGGGACCTCTCTTTTTTTCTCTAAGGGAGTGGAAGCCCCATGGCAGCTCTATTGTGGTGGTCCATCAAATCTTCATTGATTATTTCTCATCTCATCATTTTCACCAAAGTGTCATTGTTGGTAAGGTTCATATTTTGCACATCTCACCCGAGAACTATCTGATATGAGGTAGATTATCCCTACATACAACAATTTCAGCATTTTCTTTCGCACTACTTCTTTCAACGTTGGATTTAATCTGCGCTATCCTTCTACTGATGGCTTTGACTTGTCCTATATCAAAATTTTGTGCATACAAAGAGTCGGACTGATTCATTTGATGTCGGCTATTGTCCATCTAATCGCAGTTTTGTACTTTCTGAATACCTCCAACAACTTATTCTCATCTTCATTTTTTATATCATTTGCAATGATCACCGGAAGTGTCATAGAGTATCCCAAATATGCATAATGGAGATGTGATGGCAGGGACTTTAGTTCAAGAGTTGGAGCCTACCGGTGGTGAAAGGTTCTCACCAAGAAACTCATACTGCCAACGTCTCCTTCCATTTGGTTGTTCAGCCAAATGCACAAGACATTCTATTCTTTTTGCACTTGTTTTCTTTGATTTTGCAATTTTTGTTTCCCATATCATTGCTGGATATTTTGCATTAAATGTATCAGCTACAAGCTCCTCCATAACATGTACTTGGCAACATGTGTCTGAAGTTAATGGATGTTTCATCACCTTGAACACATTGAATATGACTTGGTCATTGTCCATTTGAAGAATCATCTTTCCATCATACACGCCAATAAGCACTCTTCCAATAGCCAAGAAGCTTCCTAAGATTAGAGGGATATTTGAATCCTCTTCCATATCCAAAATTATGAAATCAGTCGAAAAAATGAACCATCAACCTTGACCAGCACATCTTTAATAATTTCCTTTGGTCGCTAGATTGATATGTCAGCCAGTTACAAGGAGATTGTTGTAAGTTTTACTTCTTCCAATCCGAGAGACTTGTAAACGGAATGAGGCATCAAGTTAACACTAGCACCTAAATCACATAAAAAATGCTAAAAAATATTAAAACCAATTTGTGCAAGGTATCATGAAACCCCCTAGGTCCTTTAACTTAGGAGATGGATTTTTCAGTAGAATTGCACTGCACTCCTCGTTCAGGCAGACAGTCTCATATCCTTCCAACTTCCTTTTGTTAGACATAATCGCCTTCAAGAATTTTGTATAGCTGGGCATTTGAGCTATTGCATCTGCAAAAGGGATATTTGTAAACAGTTTCTTGAAAATTTTCACAAACTTAACAAACTTCTTGTCTAACTTCTTTTTCTGTAACCTTTGAGGAAAGGGAATTGATGGTACATAAGCTTTTATGAGACTTGGTGCTCTCACAATGGATGTTTCTTTCTTTTCTTCCTATTCATTAGTGATTGATACAGACTGTTCTTCTTTATTGGTCTCTTCAACCATTACCTCTTTGTCTTTTCTTTCAGGTTTCTTCACATTATCTCTCGAAGTTGTACTCCACTTCTGGTTGTAATAGCTTGCACTTGCTTTTTTGGATTAACCATTGTGTTGCTTGGCAATGTCCCTTGTAAGCGTTCTGTAGACTATTGAGCTATCTAACCAATTTGTTTCTCCAGTTTCTTGATGGGTGCTTGCTGATTTTGAAAGTTTGTGTCAATTTGCTAGAACACCTTGTCTGTTTTCTGCATGTACTTGTTGAACATTTTTCCCAAACTTTTTTTCCTTGTTGGGCATTATTTGAACTGTGCCATTGCTGATTATCCAACCATCTAAAGCTTGGGTGTTGTCTCTATCCTGGGTTATATGTTTGTGCAAATAGATTAAAATTCCGAGAGTCATTTTGAATGAAGTTGACTTGTTCCTCTGGAAAGCTCATAGACGTGCAATTTCCTGTCAGATGATTAACCCCACAATTTTCGCATGATGGACCAGACATTATAGCATGTGCTCCTTTTGTTTGTAACCTCACCAATAACTCTACCTATTTTGTTAATGCTGCTATTTGGGCATTGGTAGATGATGTGCTATCTAATTCATACATTCCAACTGCTTTAGTTGAAACTACACTTTCTTATGAGAATATTGAATGAGTCATGGCAATCAACTCGAACAAATCCATGCAATGTTGCATTGACTTTCCTATGATCGATCTGCCTGCAGAGGAATCCACTTGAGATTTGGATAGTGGTGAAAGTCCTGTGCAAAAATATTGCACTTGATTTCTAATAGTGATCCCATGATTTAGAAAGTTTATCATCCGCTCCTTAAATCTATTACATGCCTTGTGATAGCTCTTTCCATCTCTCTATTGGAAGGTCTAAGCTTCCAGTCTAATTTTTTCTACCTTAGCCGGTGGAGAAAACTTGTTGCTAAATTTCCTAATTAGCTCCTCCCATGTGGTATTGCTTCCATCATGTTTTGCATCTAGCCATTCCAGTGCCACATTTCTCAGTGTATATGGGAATAATCGCAACTTGAGAGTGTCCTCATTAATCCCAAGAGCATGACAATTCTGACAATTCCTTAGAAATCTAAAGATGTGTGTTCGGATTCTCATGAAGTAGCCCGTAGAATTGTAGAGTATTACTCATCAAATTAATCCAATATGCCCTTATCTAAAAATTGTTCACTCAAAATCTATATACACAATATTGGAATGTGTGGGTGTTGCTATAGGCGTAAAAAACATTGAAACGAACAAATCTCCTTCATTTATTTTTCCTCGCTCTTACTGCTGATCTCTCGCGGCCATTTGTCCAATTGGCTGTATAGGAATAGGGTTGTTTTGATTGTCAGCCATTTGATGTTGCTGTTGTTGTTTGTATTCTTTGCGTCTTCATCTGAAGCTATATTTTATTTTCGAATCAAACGGTTCAAGATTGTCGCCTTGGGTGCGGAGCAAGCAACATCAACTTTTTTTGTAAATAAAAGAAAATAAATAAATCAAATAACAGTTAAAAATAATATAAGTTAATACTAAAAGTAATTGTCCCCAAAAACGGTGCCAAAAACTTGTCGATTTTATATCTGTAAGTATACGAATCGTAACAAGTAATAAAGTGGACCTATGAGTCCGGATTGTCGTTCCCACGAGGATTATACTCTAGCATTTAATTCAATTTTTCTCTAACCGCTATTTGATGAAAGTAGATAAAAATTTGTATAGTTTTATTCTTAATCTAAATACGTGAAAACAATTGGATGCATACAAGATTGGTTTAGAAATTAACTATTGAACAAATATTAGGGCAGAATAATTTCACCTATCGATAACTTTTACGTCTTAAATCAAGATTCATAAAATTTAAAGTAGTATTTGGTCGAATTCTCCTATTGTATTTAATTTATCCCTATCAAGTTCTCATTGAGTCTATTTAATTAGTTCAATTTCATATCTTTAAGCGAATCAAGTTTATTTAAACCAGTTCTTTGTTCCAGAAATTCAATTATGACCACAATAATTAGCATATGTATCTCTATATGTTATACCAATTTACCGAAATTTACTATATGGTCTAAATCATAAACTCACCTCTCGATTTGTAAAGGATTCATAAAATCATCAAATTAGTGATCAAGTAATTTAATGCATTAAATTCATAGTAAAATTAGCACATGGAAAAAAAGTACGAGAATCTTAATTGAAAGACATAAAGGATCCCAATTAGGTTACATTATTCGCCTTAACAAGAGATTTAGCTGCTCATAATGAAAGAGGAAAAACAATAGATAATCATTGACTATATCACCGGATTTGTAATAAAGATGTAAAAAAGACATATCAATCTTGCACCAAGATCTTCTTCCTCTTCCAGTCAGCGCTCCAAACGTTCAATTGCTTGTTGTTTTCCTCCATTGAAATGCTTCTCTTTAATCTCCAACTATGTTTTTTACCTCCCAATGAGTGGAATTCCCTTCAAAAGTGTGAGAAAATTGTATTTATACTTCTCCTCCCGTTGGTGTTTAGTTTAAGTTTTTTATGGGCTTCAAAACGGGCAAAAAACACGCCCTAAACAACCTACAGTGAAGCCCCTAAGCCTAAGAATCAGCATCTAGGCGCTGCAAAGAATCACCTGTAGCGGTCAAGCGCTATACGTGTAGCCCTTTGGCACTATGAGTGCAGCACCAAGGTGATGCCTTTCTAATCCAAATTCTTTGTTTTCGCGTCTCGTAATGCCCAGTGCAATGTCTAGGTGTTGCCTTTCTACTCCAAGTTCTTTGATTTTTGGTTTCTTTGTCCACATTAGTACCTCTTTTTACAACGTCTCTCATAATCTTCAAAACAACAATAACAAACACATCAAAAACCTTCTATACTCATAAGATCTAGCAAATAATCAAGTTAAAATTATGTAAAACTCATGATTAAAACAAACTCATCAACACCAAATTGATTGTTTCTATCTAGGTAGAAACAAAAAGTTGGCAAAAACAAATATTATTAAACAACCAAATAGCCTTGTTATGATGCATATGCAATGGCGAATTCAAAATTTTGAGTGAGACGGGCGGGCGTTAACTGCTGACCGTAATAAAATATTAAAAATTAAATATAATAATTATTTTGAAAAAAATTGAACATATATATTTTTGTTACATGTTATTATGGATTTCACCAAATGATATAGTGACAGGGTTTCCTATAATTCAAAGGAAAGAACATTGGTTTGAATCCTTCAATTGCATTAAAACAACTAAAACAAAATATATATTATTTTGTTACGCTTAATATCAAAATTTATTGAGTGTCATGGTGGTTAAGATTTCATTAACCTTAATGATATGTCACAGGTTCAAATTCCCTCTCTATTGCATTAGTTTTAGTAAAAATTGAAGAACTATAAATATTGTGCAATAAATTTGGTTAAGAAGAGATTCGAACCCTACACCTCCAATTTTGTAAGTAGAGGCTCTAACCAAATGAGCTACAAAAGGTGCTTGAAACCAATGAGAATTATCAGATATATATAAAATGTTTATCAACTACTGTCCAAAAAAAAAAAAAAAAAAATTGTTCACAACGGATCCACCACCTAGATCTGCCACTCAGCATATGTATATAAAAAATTCACGAGTCACCAAATTGATTTTGGTATACATTGACAGATGACTGTGCTTATAAAAATTGTTACATTCTAACTACATTGTGATTTTAAGAGAATCGTGTTGATAAAGTGTTATAAAATAGATATAAAAAAAAAAAGTAGAAAAATTAATAGGTCTGTATGTATTTCATTGAGAACTACGGTCCCATATTTATAGGAAATAATTAAGATTACAAATGATACAATAGTCATAATAATTAGTGACACATGAGTACAATGATTATTCATAAATACTAGTTTATCTACAATAATACAATATTATCAAATCTCTTTTGCTGCAAACAAGTAATATCAATAAAAAATTAATTCAAAACACCCATCCTATTCAAAAAATTCAAGTCAAATGGTTTAAATAAGAATATTTAATACACATCATTTTTTGAAATGAGTTGTATGGCACCACCTTTATTGGTATCATAGGTATTGTTTTTCTTCGTTACGTAAACATATAATAGCCACGGGAATTAATTGTTTCATTAAATTCTCACTTTTGACATCCCATATTGAATTTAAGAAAGCCTGCTGTTGAACACGGCACAGCATATGTGATAAATGGGTCCAGAAGTAGGCACCGGCTTTTATTGACATGAAAGTGATAGAAAAGTGTATGACTTTTGCTTTTCTATTTAAATGCGTTTTTTGACTTATTTGCACATGCTTTATTTTGCTACTTGGTGGCCTTTCTCTCTTCTCATATTATAATATATATAATTAAAGGCTACTATTTGCACATGCATTCTTTGGTCTATATTTGAATATTTTTATTCCATTTTGCCGATAGTCAATCATTAGAATTATCATTTCATCCACATTATAATTTCATTGATGAGTTTGTTAATGCACAAGGGGAATTGACAAAAGGAAATTTGTCTATTTCAGTGTGCATGTAATTATTGCCATGGCTTAATTTTTCCACATGAAACTACAATAATAAGTAATTGTAATGTATCAAGGTCGAGGTTTAGTTGAAGTGATAAGAGGTCGAGGTTTAGTTGAAGTGATAAGAACGAAATCTTTTCATATCAATGAAATGGATTCAAGACTTGTATATGAAATTATTATTGAGCAAAACGTATTTTTTACGTTTGAATTACTAACGGTAAAAAAGTTATTGTGCAAAATTATTTTTGTATGATCGATCGATCATGCTCAGTTCCAATTGTTGTGCAAAATTATTATTGTGCAAAACGTATTTTTTTTACTATACATGGGACTATTTTTTTATTTTTTTAAATTTCAAAACAATACAAATAAATTTCAAATAAATAACTAAAAAAGATCTTTTTTAATTATTTATTTTTAATTTCTTTTTTAAATGTGGAAGTATAATTGCAATTTGTTCTTTATTTTTGTTTATTTAAGAGGAAGTTTTACAGTTTTTAATTTAGAAGATTGATAAAAATAATGATTTTTGCAATGAAATATAAAACTAAGGGTGAAAATGTCAAAAAATAAAAGGAGAGGACTTTTTGCACAATAATATTGAAAGGTATGGATGTTTTGTGCTAACTACCCTTTTAATATTTTTATTTGAACTTATTTGCATTTTTTAAAAAAGTTTGGGAGTATGATTGCAATTTATTTATTAACTTTTTTTTATTGTTTTATTTAATAGGGGGTATATTTGTTGTTTTACATGAGAAATGTGATGAAAATGATTATTTTCACAATAAAAAGTGAAGGTAAGGGTAAAAAAAAAAAAAAAAAAAAAAGTATGAACGTTTTGCACAATAACATTGAAAGGTAAAGACATTTTGTGCTAATTACCCTAAATTTAAACATTAAAAATTAATTTGTGTCAATTTGGTTACTAGACTTCAATTTAGTCTCATTGTGGGTGATTGCAAGTGAATTTAGTTTCAGGCTCCGTTCGATTCACATTTTTATCAAAATGCATTTTTCTCTCTTCTTTTTAGTCACACATTTTTCATTAAAATAATATTACACGTAAATCAAAAACTTGTCATCCACATATTTTCCATCAATCAACTATTCTAAAATTCATTTTTCCTTAAAAATGGATGTCAAACATCCTCTCAATTGGATTACTAACTTCAATTTATTTTCAGATTTAATCACTCCATCACGTCATCTTCCAAAAACGCAATTATATTAACTCAATTAGCAATCCTACTGTAACATATCTACATAATCATTGCATGACAAGCCAACTTATAGATACACCACTATTGAATAAGAAAATGCAAAGGAATGAACAGGCAAACTCATAACACTTCCATACGAGGCATGAATTCCGATAGGCTATTAAAAATGTTAAGCATAAAAAGTTAGCAGGCAAGAGGGGCGACCCATCCCCTTTGAATTCCACGTGGTAGAAATCGTTAAAGTACACATGATTGAGTATTTAAAGCGTGACTTTGAAATCAATAGGTACAGGACACATATATGAATATATAATAGAATCACTTAGGAATCCACCATTAAATGACTACTACATGTCATAAAAACCCAATTGCCCTCAAGGACTTCACGGAAATCTACAAATTGTCATGTCCAATGGAAAAGGGACAAATTCAAATATCTCTATCCTAAATAGTCATTTCCCCTCTTGCTCCTTGCTGAGCATCAAGCGCTGCGAGTTTAGGAGGAGAAAATTCCGACCACGTGAGAAGCAGTTGTTGATTATAATTTTGTGGTCAACAACCACATCATAAAAATGTAAAACATGTCTTTTAACCTTCCAACATAAAAATATTATCATGACCCTCATTTTGCGTACATTTTTCTTTTATAAGTGTCACATAGCAATTTCGTAGAAGATCAATTTCCTCCAGTTTGGAAGATGATAGGTGATAATGATGAAATTGAAATAAAATTAATGCTCATAGACCCAATTGAAATAAATTGGAGTTTAATGACTCAATTGAGAATTTCCTGAAAATTCAATGACCAATGATAACATTTCCTAATACTTTCTATCACTATGTGGCATGTGCAAAGCATGTCCCTTTCTATAGATGAGATTTGGACCACACTAACAAAAATTTACACGGAACAGAATAAATATTTTTCTATTAATTGCTTGTGTTATTGAGATGCCCCTTTTGAAATGTTACATGTATTCAAACTTAAATTAAAAACATAGAAATTTTCAAAAGTATGATTAAAAATCATTGTCTCATTTGAATATTAAACTTCAAAAAATACAAATCCAAATGCCTAAACTAATCTAGGTCCCGTTTGAAAGGGATTTTGAGAATTGATTTTTTGACCGTTAGAAGAAAAGTGGGGTCCATCTGTGAGAGAATAAATCAAAAATTACGACTGAAATAATAAAATAACGAAAAAAATCCCTCCCAAACAGGCTACTAATCTAATCTAAACATTTAGGCTGCTTACAAAGGTCCATATGTATTAACTCTCGTGCTAACGAGATGGTTTGATTAGTTCGGCACATACACAATTGTTATAAATAGGTGATGACACAATTTAAATTAACAATTTCAACTAAAATCTTTTGCTTTTGAGAATAAATCAAAAATTACGACTGAAATAATAAAATAACGAAAAAAATCCCTCCCAAACAGGCTACTAATCTAATCTAAACATTTAGGCTGCTTACAAAGGTCCATATGTATTAACTCTCGTGCTAACGAGATGGTTTGATTAGTTCGGCACATACACAATTGTTATAAATAGGTGATGACACAATTTAAATTAACAATTTCAACTAAAATCTTTTGCTTCTTATAGAGGGATAAATTTGATACCCTATATTGAACACAAACTTCCAAGACTATGCCATTTCCATTTTGGATTTTTTCTTAGAAAAAAAATTGAAATTCTTCGAAAACTCTACAAAACGATTGGAAATTTCAAAATATTTCCTAATTTGTTTAAAATAAAATTCCAAAACCTTGAGGATCTTCACGGAAACTCTTTAGGAAAGTTTTGTTCAAAAAACATTTGATAACTTGGAATAAGAACTGTACATTATTATTGACTTCATGTGGGCTTGAAGTAAAAATTAAATTTAATTAAAAAAAATTTATATAAGTTCAGTCTTTAATTCTTAATTGTACTACAAAAATTTAACAAGCTATTATAGTTTGAATTACTATTAAGCCCCCGTTTAGTAGTAACTTTTCACCCAAAAAAATCAATTTTTTTATCGTTATTTCATTATTTTAACTATCATATTTTACTTTATCACTCATAGGTGGGTCCAATTTTCTCTCCAACGATCAAAAAATCAATTTTCATAATCATAACTGAGCAGACCCTAAATATCGTTTCAAAATTAAATATGATATCTATAATTTTCTAGACAATATTTCCCTAACGTTTTGTCTCATAATCTTTTCAATGATAACATTTCCAAGGATCATGCCATTGTCACACTTCATTTTCTTATTTCAATTTCATTTAGAAAGTTAAACTATTTATCAACACGCGAATTTATTTATTTTAATCATATATTCAACACTATCTATGCATCTTGATACTCGAACAAGAGTCGTGCAACGGCCATATCCACTTTACAAATTGAATGCTTCAGAGGCATTTTGGTTTCTGACTGGTCATAGATTAGATTCAAATTGGCAATCGACAAAATAAAATAATATAGCAGGAAGGAAAAAAAAAAAAAAAAGGCAAATTCCAAAATTAGGGTTCCAATTTTCAAAATGTTTTACCAGAAAAGTTAAGGGATAAGAATATTTTAACCAAAGTCCAGCCCGCACACCTTCGACAAAGTCCATGTTCTCAGACTACACAACAGCCATTAATTTATAGCTGCATTTGTATTCATTGAATCATTCTTTTCTGGAAATATCTCATACAGTAGAAATGGGAAATTCTGATGGAATTAGAGTTAGGAAATACCGGAAATCTTCCGTTCCACGTTTGCGATGGACGTCTGATCTTCATCAACACTTTGCTGAAGCAGTTGAGCATCTTGGTGGGAAATACAGTAAGTCTGATCACTTATTTGAAGAGCTATTTTGGTGATAATTCTACGAAAATATATGATTTCAAATCCTCTCAATTTTGGATGATTTTTATGCACAGATTTCTATCAACATACGTGGTTTTGTATGCTAGTCAAGGATAGTTATTTAAACATTAAATTTGAATATAAACTGTAATTTCTCTGACAAATTGAATCAATTGTTCATTTTCTTCTTGTCTTTGGATTATATGTAATAGTTAAAATGAATATTTGATATGACAGAGGCAACTCCAAAGCGGATTCTGCAAAGGATGGATGTCAAAGAACTAAATATTGCTCATATCAAAAGCCATCTCCAGGTAACCCTTATTTTTTTTATTTTTTTTTTTAACTTTTACGCCTTCGTCCCAATCGTCCCCGAAAAATACGTGCGTATAAAATACTTTTCATATTGTGTGCAATCCCAAAATTTTGTGAAGTACGTGCGGGTACTCCAATTGACCTTGCAATTAAAAAGAATAGACCTTAATTTTAATTCAGAAATTGTCATATGCAATCTCATATAATTGATTTCACAAATGGAGAATTTAGAAATTCGAATGATAATGGATAAATTTTACATCGACTAAATATGAATATAAGTCAGCGTATAACAATTTGAGCTTCTCTAAATAGCATATACTTTCTACGAATCATTCACATTTTCTCTCTAATTATATATACTTAGCACACAGTACTAGAACATATATATGAAAAAGAATAAAGAACAAGATTTGTTTGTTGTAGACAACACTATAAAAGAGGAATTGGATAAGTATTGGACCACTAAGAAAATTCATAATTAATAGGGAGACTGATTAACCTTGCTTGAATTTCAAGTTAAAGAACTTGAAAAAAAAAATTTTAATTAATTTTAGGCATTAGGTTTTGTAGATGTCTAGATTCAATTTGTACCTACGGAGACGTTAGAAATTGTAAAATAATGTTAACTAGGTACGTAGGTAGGTTAGGCATGCTAAAATTAGGAGTTTAAAATAATATTTACAAAATTATTCTAGGTAGATGGGCACTACAACGTGATGTAGCCACAATGTTTTTAGATTTTCATGTTAGATTTTACAAAACTTTAAGCCTCCATCTGATCCCCGTTAAATTTCATTCCATTTTTCTCTATCTTAATTTTAATCACACAATCTTTCAAAATATATATATATATATATATATATATATATATGTAAAATGAATTTTTTTTTTCAATTACTCATTTTTCAAAAAAAAAAAAATATTATTCCACTCATTTTCATTTCAAAAAAACGATGCCCAAGCATGTGCTAAATCTAAAGAATTTGAAAATCCTTTAGACTTTATTACCAAAATCCTCCAGTCAAATTACTAAGAGGATAATTAAATGTAAAACATATCTTGATTTATTGAGCATGATTTTTTTATAACGGATCTTCATTCTAGATCTTGAATTGCGTGTTCTTGATTATAGCATTTTCATCTTGATCGTCTATTCTTGATCGGGAGTTTTGAATCTTTCTCTTCAATATGTTTTCTTGTATTTTTGTGTTGATGGAATGACACAGAGAATGAAATACAACCCAAAGGAATTGGTCCCTACACATGTTTAAGCTCATACTTTATTTAGATGTCCAAAGTTCAATAACTTTAAATTTTTATTAGATCACTTCAAATGAGTTTAATCTTAAAATAACCTTTAATACACAATTACACGTATAGTCCCCCGTAACAAATTAAGAAAAATGATTGGTGTACAGATTTATTCTTATAGAACATTTACAGAAAACTCAAAAAGGTGTGGGTCCTATCTGAATGAACAATATCCAAAATTAACCCACCCTCCATGTGAGGTGTCGATAGGGCCTACCTGGACACCAATCATAACTCACAAATTAAAACTCAACATTTCATGCTAAAATTAATAAGCCCAAGGCAGTCACGTGGGCCTCAGTTGCACATCGATCAAATGCAACAGAGGATCAATTTCATTAATGCTAAGTTTGCTTGTGTTTTATTTAGGTTTCTTTTATTTCTGTGTTTTGATTAAAATTTAAGACAAGTAGTTCGTTGGTTGTCTTTTATTATATAAGAAAACGATTGGATTTTGTTTATGCGCTCTTACTGCTTGTTAGTTGGCTGCAACACAATGATTTTATTGTGAATTAATGTAAGCAATTCTGTGTTGATGCTTATTTTTTGTCATTTATTCTTCAGATTTTGTCAAACATTTTGAAAAGGGGAAGAGAAACTAAAATTAATATACGAGTATGAGAGTATCGCTTGAACTATATCACAACATTAACCGAGCTCACATATGGCTTTAACGGATTTTAAAAAATACTAGAGCCTCAAGATGGCGAAGAGTTGACATCAAACCTTCGTATTGACTAAATTAAATATTTCTTATGATATAGTTTGATTAACAAAGTACAGAAAAAAAATCACACACTAAACTTCAAATTCACATATTTTATTTCCCATTTGGATTTCCTAATATTGTAGTTCGTTACAATTTTTGTTGATTATTAATGATTTAATCTTTGACGTAACTAAGCATGAATATATTTTTTTTCCTTATTCCAAAGTTTGATTAGTAGTATTCTATAATCAGATGTACAGAAGCACGAAAAAATGCGGCAGTATAAACGTCTTTGTACCCATCAAGAAATATCAAGAAGGAGAACGAGAATACAATATTTTTGGGTGCCCTCTAAGACTATCTCCAACTGCGCACCAAAATTTGAGGTAAATTTTGCTCCATTTTAAATCAAACCTTACGACAAACTAAAAATTATCTCCAACCCATTTTGGAGATGAAGCCCTAAGGTAAGTACAATATATTCATCTTCTTTAGACAAATTCTTTAAGCACTTTTCTAACTGTTTATAATGTATGTGAAAAACATTTCAGCTTAATACTCAAATTTCAAATGAATATATATGAAATCACTTAGAATTTAGGGTCCGTTTGATTACAAAGATGGAATTTGGGTGAAAAGAAAACGAATTCCAGGGAATTGAATTGCCTACAAATTGTTTTTCTGATAATTATAAATTATTGTGTTTGATTAGTATAATTTTTCACATGAAAAATGTTGAAATAAAAGTATTTTTTTGTGTTCGTTTGACTTTGTTTTATATGAAAATTGTCAATTAAAGAGATAGAATTTACTGGTATTGGGAATAAAATTTGTTTCCATTGTCAACAAAATAATAATAATAATAATAATAATAATAATAATAATAATATATCTTTTAATATTCGTTTGACTTTGTTTTATATGAAAATTGTCAGTTAAATGGAAATATTTTTTTACGATAATTCTTAAAATTTGTTTCCATTGCCAAAAAAATAAAAAATAAAAGATTAAAAAATTAAAAAAAATGTTACAGTAACCAAGAATTCTGGTGAGAATTGGAATTCGAGGAAATCCAAAAAAATAATAAATTTCTAGAAAATGGGGAACTTCAATTCCATTGAAAAAATAATCCTATCAAGCAAGCAAAAGTTGGAAAATGGCAACCAAATTCCATTTTCCATGAAAAAAATGCAACAATCAAACATTGCCTCATTGAAAATTCATTGCATGATTTAAGCACCATAGAAACTATTGACCTCAATTTCCATAATATAGAAATACTTAAGTTGGTAAAGATTTTTCAAATTTATAAACTTGTCAAATATCATTTTTATCGATACATTCACAACTTGTATTCAATTTTTATCCACAAATTCCGTAGGATTCACAACTTATTAATCTACATTTATTTATTTATTTATTTAACAAAACTTATACTACTATTTTAATCTTAATCCTACACTTTATATGATCTGGCAGTCATGTTTACATCACGTTTTATTGTATTTTTCACATAATAAGTGCGATTTTATGCACCACGCAGACAAGTTTCCGAAGAATTAGGAGAACAACCAAGTAAGAGGAATCAAGTTAAAGGCTGTGAAGGAAAAAGTAGGAGTTTCCAAAGCAGAAAACATATGCTTAACCACAAGAACCAGGTTAGTCCCTATATCTTCTGTAATATTACAATAAATTTCATTTTAACAATGTAAATTTTTCTGTAAAAGGTCATGTTTTGGTTGTTTCGTCAAAAAAAAAATGATCGTCTAGATACATTTTTAGACAAAAACTTCATTCCTAAAACTGAAATTTTTCTTGTGAATTCAAGTTTTATAAATAATTTCACATACATATAAGGAGTAACAATATCTGAGTTTAATCTGCAGGACTCGGGAAAAAGCACAACAAGTGATGAATTGAATAAGGAAGATCAAGATGGTGATGTTCAAATTGAAAATTTTAGCTTGACACAAGAAGCTATTTTACATGAAAAAACCTTTCTACCCAATTATCAAATTAACCTTGAATTGACTATCTCATCAGGTGTCTCAAACTAATACTTATGCCCTATGATTTGTCATAGCAGTCTGTATATGTAGGCACTTCAAATTTTATATTAATGTCGTCACCGAATATATGAAAAGTTTTGTCTCGTGTATCTTGTTCTTTAATTTTATCTTGCCTTATCTAAAGTACATGTTTTTAAGTTGATGGGTTGCGAGTTGCTTATGTATGTTCGCCCAACCCATATAAATATATGGATAGGTGGGCTGAGTAAACTTTTGGGTTCAAAAGTTAACCACCCATAGCTCCGTGCATATAAATAGTTAAATGCACATGCCAAAGGGAGTTATATGCACTATAAGAAATGCAAATTTCGTATCTAATATTCTTATTGCAAAAGGAATGCTCAAAACTTTGTTCTAATATAATAATCAAACGATACGCTAATACTTGAATTCTGGGCATAGTTCTTCAATCTTCATTTTCTGAATTGTAAGCATATTACACTTCTATCCTCGTGAAAACCGGGCTCAGTTTCAACACCAAATACCCAAATACCAATCAAACACCACCTCTCATAGGCTCAACCCAACATTAAATCCTCACTATGGTTGCCCTCTTGTAAACATTACCCAGTAAGAATAATATGATGGTTACAATATCACAAAGGGAAAAGAGAAGAAGAAGAAGGAAGACACCAAGCGAAGCTCTCAATTGCAAGAAGGAACGGCCGACTCTCTTTTCTCTCTACTACACACACACACGGCAATACAAGAAAGAGGCTGGAATATACAGATTAGGTGTAATCCAAAGATGGGCTCAAGCTAAATTGGCCAAAGCATAATGGGCTAACACTAGACAAATTTGGCCAAGGCATAACAAACCTAATAAACTAAAGGGTCGTTTGAACACACCATGAGCAACACAAATTAATGACTACTTCCAGTGAGATCCCAATTTGTTTTCGGATCGAGCCAATCAATTGTAGTATCGATATAATTATTCTAACAATGTTTTAACATCATCATCCGAATTTATTAGATATCAAAATCCAACAAATCTCCACATTGATGCCTAATGAACACGCAAGCAAACAATACTGAGTTTATACTTACCTAATCAAGATAACCAAATAAAATTGGATTACAGATGTTACCTCGCGTCTCGGACCTGAAACATATGCATACGTGCTACATGTACTCGCCTAGGCTAGAGTCAAGAAAACTCAAGTAGAAACAGATAATAACAGCAATCATCAAGAGAGTATAAAACAAGCGATGAAGATATAATATAGGATGATACAAAGATCTTTCGAATATATTCAAAAAGCAAAGAACATCTAACTAACACTAAGTTAATCAATCGAAATGGGCAATGACGATTTTATCCCGTAAGTAGACGGATCGTAACAAGTAGTAACGTAGACCTTTTGAGTCCGGATTATCATTCTCACGAGGAATATACTTTAATACTCAATTTATTATTCCTAACTTCTATTTGATGAAACTAAACAAACAAAAAAATGATTGAATGTGCTTCTTAAACTAACTACTAAAAATCTCGTGAATGCAATAGAAAATGAGTGAGAATTCAAATAATGAATGAATATTAGGTTGGAACAAATTCACCGATTAGTCACCTTTACTCCTAATATCGAGATTCATAAAACTAAAGTAGTATTTGGTCGAATTCTTCTACAGTATTTAATTTACCCCTCTCGAATTCTCATTGAGCCTATTTAAATAATTCAATTTCATATCTCTATGCGAATCAGCATTATTTAAATGAAATAATAGTTCTAAGAATTCTTATAGAATCGCAATAATTAATATATGTGTCTCTACAAGTTATATTAATTTACCGGATTATAATATGTGGTTTAAACAAGAATCCCTATCTCTACATAATTATTGTTCATGAAATCATTGAATAATTATCAAGGAAATTCAAAGCATTGAGAACATAATTAAAATCCACACATAAAATATAAAAGAACACAAATCTCAAATAAAAGAAATAAAGGTCCCAAATAGGTTATATTATTCGTCCTAAAATTAAATTTAGCTACGCATATTAATGGAGGAAAAACAAGAAATTATGAAATTCATCAGCCGGTTATTTGATGAAACGTGAATAATTTGCGAAGTAAATCTGCATTTTTCATCGTGTTACCGTCTTTGCCGTGTATGTGTGTGTAAACTAGCCGACAGCTTTTTTTTGCAATTCTCCCGGCAGTAATGTTTGACCACTCCAACTGCCTCAATTTCTATTTTTATATATGATAGAATCCGACAGCAACAGCCACTTTTCCCCTCCTTTTTTGTGTGTATCTCACTTGCAGCCGCAATGTTTGACTTCAAAATGGACTCTAATCTCTGCACTCTTTGTATCAGTTCCTATGTTCCTGTGTTTGTGTTTATATATGGCAGGCAGCCCACTTTCTTGAAAGATTAGAATTCTAGTTGCCTATTGAATCATATTTCAAATGCAAGTCCAATTCTTTTATTATAATGCAATTCAATCATTGCCCAATTAATTTGTTGCAACCCACGTACTCTTTGATTCATTTCAAGTCCTTTAATTTTCAAAGTATGAAATTTAATCTCCAAACTTCGCATCCAATGCCTATTTAGTACTCGTACTTTGGATTTTCTTATTTTTCTCCCTTTTGCTTCATTCCTTCAATTTCCTTTTCATTTATAGAATTTCACCTATTAAACATAAAATAGAAAAATTTAGAATATAAATTGTCACAAGAACCATCAAATATTACTATTTTACGCATTGAATAAGTGTATAAAATACACTTATCAAATACCCCCAAATTTAAACATTTGTTTGTCCTCAAACAAAGCTATAAACTAAATAATAATCAACACACAAGCATACAAAAATATTTGGTTAGACAGTTTAGCTTTTTACCACAGGAATTGAGATAACGGTATTAAATCTACAAACCATTTCAAAGTCATGTTATTAAACCAATATTCACACTTCCAATGTAAAATCGACGTGTGTGTGTGTGTGTGAAGAATTAAGTAGACATTAATGACTTCAGAAGTTATTCCAATTTTCGACCCTTAATGGTCATAAATGTCCTTTCATCACTCATAAGACTCACACACCCTCAAACTTATTCTTTTTCACTATTTTCCAAGCGTGTCATCAAATGCTGANATGTCCTTTCATCACTCATAAGACTCACACACCCTCAAACTTATTCTTTTTCACTATTTTCCAAGCGTGTCATCAAATGCTGACTTATTTATTACTATCCTCACCCTCTCGAGTTTAGGTGGACGTTACTAGTTGTAAGTCAACACTTCAGTGAACAAGGATTCTCCAATTATTTGATTGCTTCGACCTCTAAGACTCAACTAACTAATCATCTTGCATCAAAAGTCAAATTTCCTCAAATAAGTATAAGGGCTTAACTAAGGTATTTAGTGCGTTTGTACTTTTCATGCACTTGCTTTTTTCTAGTTTTTCACAAGTTTTTTTATTTATTTATTTACATTCTCTCCATTAAGCTTTTTAGATGACCCATGTAGCAGACTTTAGACCGATGACTCCCAAATCAGATGATTTTAAGGCACCAGGTTTTAAACACCCTTATAGGCTTACCAACTCGAGTCAAAAGGGCTTCAAAGAGAACAAATTTTTTTTCAAGTACAACTTCTTCCCTGATTGCTCTCTAAATAACCCTTGCAACGAGTTTTAGGCCGATGACTCTTAAGTCATACGACTTTAGGGCACTAGATTTTAAGATACACTTACAGGCTTAATTACTCGAGTCATAAAGGTTTCAGAGAGAAGTTTAAAATTTTAAATGTATATATCTTGATTAGTGCAATGCCCCTTATCACACACTTATTCAAACAAACCGACCTCTAACTTAAGACTTTTGCAAAGTTTTATCTTGTTAGTTTAAGACAATCCACACATAAATTTTCACACATGAAATCCACATTCACATCCACATCTTCCTAAAACTGTAAAATCAACCCTAAACTGTGTTAAATTTGGTCTAAGTATTGATAATTTATTATGGTTTATATAAAGTCTCTATATCCAACTAGATCAACCTATCAAAGCAAGAAACAACTCATTTAATTACAATGTCAAACTCAATTTTAGTGCGCTTGTAATATCAAGTTTTACAATGCTAAGTTTCAATTAGTCTAGCATGCATCCTATCACAGTTTATAAATCAACGTCAAATCTCAAATTAAGTCATCATTGTCTGTTAGACTGTCTACCCACAGAAGCACACGGTTGAATAAAAGAGAAATGTTTTTATTTAAACAAACACACAAAAATATAAAAACATACGAAAAACAAAAATTAAAAGTTGTTTTACCCCCAAACTTAAAAGTGACATTGTCCTCAATGTCATATAACATAAATAAGCATATAAAGTGGTAGGGAAGAAAAGGAAGAATGTACTCCTCAAAGTTTTCTGTTGAATGTATGAGGCACTGTGTGTGACGGTTGGATAATCTTCTTCATCGTGCTTTCCCTTGTGTTGGTTTGAGTGTTACACGATGTCGTGTTCTTGAAAAATCAATTTTCATAAATTAAACAAATGGAGCAAGGATTACTTAGCTCAAACAATCAAAATAACCAACAATAAATTCAAGGGCATATGGGCAGAAGGGGTATGGGTAAGGACTCCTAAATAAACTAATAAATAAACTAAACTATCTTATAACTTGAAAACAAAATAAATAAAGGAAAGAAAGCTTGGGTTGTCTCTCAAGAAGCGCTTCTTTTAAGTTATTGGCTGGACTTTGTACCGCCATTATTCTAAAACAATAAGTTCAAGGCTCTCTTTAGCGGTGAAAAACTCCTCCACATGATGTTTGATGCATTGTCCATTAACCGTGAAAGTTTCCTTTGTCTGACGATGTAGTTCAATTGTGCCGTAGGGAAACACTTGAGAGATAGTGAAAGGGCCGGACCATCTCGATTTCAATTTTTCTGTGAAGAGCTTAAGTCTGGAGTTATACAAGAGGACTTGATCTCCCATATTGCCTGATATTCTTGTCATGCCGCTGCTTCGTCCTTTCCTTGTAGATTGATGCATTCTCATATGCTTCTCTTATGAATTCTTCCAATTCATGTAGTTGTAGTATTCTTGTTTCTCCAGCCTTCTCTAGTCTATGTTCAACTGCTTCAGTGCCCAGTATGCTTTGTTTTCAAACTCGACTGGTAGGTGGCATGCTTTCCCAAAGACTATTTGGTATGGTGATATTCCAATGGGCATCTTATACGCAGTGCGATAGGCCCACAAAGTATCGTCCAATTTTTTGGATCAATCTTTTCGAGATGAATTCACAGTGAGTTCTAGAATTCATTTCAACTGTCGATTAGAAGTTTCAACTTGCCCACTTGTTTGAGGATGATATGGTGTGGCTATTCGATGTTGTATCTCGTATTTATGCAGCACTGCCTGGAATAATCGAATATGAAAATGAGTTCCACCATCACTTATAATGGCCTTGGGTGATCCATAACGATAAAAGATTCGTTTCTCTTATGAAGTCTACCACTACCCTCGCATCATTTGTAGGCAATGCTTTGGCTTCCACCCATTTGGAGACGTAGTCCACTGCTACTAGAATGTACTGATTGTTGTAAGATGATGGAAAATGACCCATAAAATCAACTCTCCAGACATCAAATATTTTCACCTCAAGAATATTGTTAAGTGGCATTTCATGATGAGTTGATATGTTACCTATTCTCTAACTTTTATCACATGACCTGTAGAAACTGTGGCAATCCTTGAACAATGTAGGCCAAAAGAAACCACATTGAAGTACCTTTGTTGCTATTTTAGTGGGGCTAAAGTGTCCTCCATAAGCCAAAGCATGAACTCATGAAAGGATTGGTTTCATCTCATCTTTCGGCACACATCTCTTAATGATCTAGTCTGCCCCTCTCCAGTATAAATTGGAATCATCCCAATAATAGATTTTACTTTATGAAG
>NW_019255650.1:230436-232998 GCF_002742605.1 Olea europaea var. sylvestris | reverse complement strand
ATCCGTAACAATTTTACTTTCTTAATTTTCTCAAACAGTTTATGCAATTACTAATTTAAGTTTTGGGTTAATTTATACAGGCTGAATAAGTATTTTTTGGTAAATTGTTCATTGCTGATTGCTTATTGGCTGAGATCATGAGCATGAGCTGAGTTATCCTATGCCATCGAAACAGCAACGAGATCTATCTTCCAGAGCTACAGAATCAGACTATGCTGGGGGTCCAAACTGGTGAATACAGACATCATTGGTGTTTCTCTAAGGATTTTAAGATCTGGGTCAGTCATAAAAAGTTAAAATTAACTATGATTTGAACATTTCAGGTACTGAAATTTCTTGAAGTATTCATTGTCTTGTGAGGAAGTGATCGTTATAGGGTTTGAACTTTTAGCAGATATATGTTCATGGCGTAATTTGCTTTAGAATGGAAGATTTGTGCTTGGATGTTGTGGATTAATTATTTGTTTCGTGCAAAAATTATAATTAATAAATCCTACCTTGTATAACGTCGGCAAATAGATGTACCTTGAGTGGTATGTGAGGAACTAATAAGCTGTTAACTATGGAAAATGGGAATGAGTTCTCTTCGTCCTTGAGTTTTGCATCGTCTTCTGATTTTTCAACTGCTGGCCTTGAACCATCTATAAGTCTCGATTTATTGAGTTTAAACAGACTTAGTGCCAGCCTCGAAATACTCTTGCTTGATGCCGAATATGACTACAGCGATGCAGAGATAGAAGTCGAGAGAATTCCTGTGGGTGTCAATCGCTGTATCTTGGCTGCACGTAGTGAATTCTTTCACGAGCTATTTAAGAAAGGGCATGGTAGTTCTGTTAAAGAAGGTAAGCCAAAATATCTCATGTCAGAATTGGTGCCTCATTGGAGAATAGGATATGAAGCATTTATGGTTGTCCTAAACTATCTGTATACTGGAAAAGTCATGCCATCTCAGCCTGAGGTTTCAACGTGTGTTGATGAATCTTGTGTGCATGATGCTTGTGGCCCTGCTGTGAATTATGCTGTTGAAATGATGTATGCTTCTGCCACGTTTCAGATTAAAGAGCTCGTTATGCTTGTTCAGGTCAGTTCTAATGTTGATTTTAGGCTTTGATCTTCAGCAAATACAGCTATCTTTCTTTTTTTACCTAGGAGTAATGATTAACTTTTGAATCTTTGTAAAAAGAAATGAGACTATGCTACCTTTTTAGGAACTATTTGATGTTGTAACCTTGCCATCGTTGAGTTTGGGATACTCAACAAATAGTTTTTGTGATGTGATATCTCTAAATGAAAGACTACTCGATCTTTTCAACTCATGTCGAACGCAAATGTGTCTCTTGACAAACTAGCCCACATCTTTCTATTCAGGTTGCATGGAGTAACTAAAATAACTTGGACCCTAAATGAAATCATGTCCTTCACTAGTGATTCATCCATATGGCAATGTTTGGTAGGGAGGATTAAAATAGTACTGATTATAGTACCTGCCCGTCTATATGGCAATGTTTGGTATGAATTCTTTTCATAACTAAAACGTAGATGACAATATCTCGTATTTATCCATGACTTCTATCTTGACCATGCAGCGTCGACTCCTTAACTTTGTTGGTAAAGTCTCTATGGATGATATAATTCCAATCCTTATGGTAGCATTTCATTGCAAGTTGAAGACACTTCTTTCGCACTGTGTCCAGATAATAGTACAGTCAAAAATTGATGATGTTATTTTTGAGAAGCAGCTTCCTTATGAGGTTTTGAGCGACGTCAATTCGCTTCGCAATAAATCTAAGCAAGACGATGAACTTGATTCAGTGGAAGTGGATCATGTGAAAACAAAGAGGATTAGAAGCATTCACAAGGCATTGGACTTGGATGATGTTGAATTGGTGAAGTTACTTCTCCGTGAATCTAATATATCTTTGGATGCTGCTTCTGCTCTTCACTATGCTGCTGCTTATTGCAACCCTAAGGTTGTAAATGAGCTGCTGAACCTGCAGAACGCCAATGTAAACCTTAGGAATTCTCGAGGATATACCGTGCTTCATATTGCCGCAAGACGCAAGGATCCGTTAGTATTAATCAGGTTGCTGGACCAGGGTGCTTCCGTTTTGGATACTACAAGGGATGGACAGACAGCTGTCACCATATGCCGGAGGCTGACAAGGCCAAAGGATTATAACAAGACAACAGACCGAGGGCAGGAATCTAATGAAGACCGGCTATGTATCGATGTTCTCGAGAGAGAAATGTGTAGGAATCCATTGGCTGTGGATGTATCTTTTTCGCCGATGACGGTGGTTGATGAGTTGCACATGAAGCTGCTGCTCCTTGAAAACAGAGGTATGAGTTTATAATGAAGTCTCATAAGTGAAAACAATCTTGAAAATGAACATTAAATGCAGGTCAAGTTAATGCTTTACTTTTAGAATTTCTTTCATTTCATTAATGGTATCACTATGAATAGTCTACAGGAAGTTTGCCCCTGAAATTAATAACTAGAAAAAGTAAAATTTCTTGTCTTCTTTCATCCTTCTAGTTGAGAAGCATGAGGAAGAAAAATCT
>NW_019255650.1:220762-222883 GCF_002742605.1 Olea europaea var. sylvestris | reverse complement strand
TGTAAATAGAAAATATAGTGGCGTTAGATCAGAAGATATATTATAATCACTATTCTTCGTTAACATCATGGAGCGTTGGAGTCCAACAAGTATTAGGTACGTGTTCGATGTTTTCTTTAGATTTTTCAGGATCAAACACATGATGGATGTATTTAGAAATAATGAAATAAATAAATAAATAAAAGAGGCTTAATTACATACCGTGTGTTTCTGACTTTTAACTATAGTATTGCAATTTTTATGGATTATGCTGACCCTTGAATTTTCCATATATAGAAAATAAATTTAAAGTGGGACTGAATTCGTGTATATTATCGTTTGAGCACCCATGTTTTGGGATTTTTTAAAGAATGTATGGTTAAGAGTATGAAAAAACTTTGGGTTTATATGTATATTATTTGGGTAAAACCGTTTGTACACCTTGGTATGGTATAGCCCCCTCATATGTTGATAGGGTCCACATGAATAAAAAATTTGTGGGTCCTCTCAATCTGAGGGGAATGTAAAAATGCACTGTACACTAAGCAAAACCCATATTATTTTATTGGAAGAATGCGTGGTTTAAAATAAGATTAGGAAAAAATGAGTTTCTAAATAATGTGACTCGAACATGGGCTTATGACCAGATCCAATTTACTAGATTTCAATCAAGTGTTCACTGCATTAAGACATGCCATGGATTTCGATTTGATGATGGACCTCTTGATATGATCCTTTTCATTAATGGCAGTTGAAAAAGGTCGGCGCTTCTTCCCCAATTGCTCGGAAGTTCTTGATGAGCTTTTAGTAGATGAGAAGGTAGGTACTCTGTTATTGGACAAAGGAACTCCAGAGGAACGGATGATGAAAAGAAAGCGCTACATGGAACTCAAGGACGACTTGATGAAGGCGTTTGACAAGGACATGGCTGAAAAAAAATGGAACCACTAATCCTTTTTTCTCCTCCTCCAAGAAGTAGTGAACTTCATAATGTTATGTGAAAAAAAAAAAAAAAAAGTCAAGTGTATCTAGTTCATCTATATATATTTGAGTCCAGCTATCGTTACTTCGGAGAATATGCTTCTTTAATATCAATTTTATCTAAACCTAGCTTCAATTTAGTACTTGTTTAGTAGAGATTTTGATAATTGATTTTTTGATTGTTAGAGGTAAAGTGAGTCCTACTTGTAAGAGAAGAATTTAAAAATGACGGTTGGAATAGTAAAATAACGGTCAAAATATTTATTTTAATTGGCTTAAAATTTATACCAAACAAGCATTTAAACTAACGTGAATATTAATTTATTGTTTAAAGAATGAATTCAGTAGTAACTTTATGCTCCTCGTAATTCAACATGCTACAACCCTATTTATGTGTGTTAGCAATTGAATTATCCACTTTAACTAGTGATTTCTCTCAAGTAAAACTAGTCATATTTACATGTACAAATTTACTATATCTCTTTATAAATTATAATGCATACATTTGCATTAATCATAGAAATTCAATTAAGGTTTCATAACTTATAATAGTATCTCTCGATCTCTTATGAAAACATATGTTACCTATTGCATGCGTTAGACATACATATCACCTCTCAATATTAATATCGTTCCCGAATTCATCAATTGATGATCGATCAATTGAATTAAACAAGAACACAATGAGCAATTAACACTTCAAAAAATATGGACATTAAATCTTTGAATTAATCTTCAAGCACGCTGCAGCTACTCTTATTTCTTAGCCGTAGATCCATGGTAGCTTAGAGTGTTTCCAAGGGTTGGTAATTAATTAAATATAAACTCTTATTTGAATCTATGAAGACATCAGCACATGAGAAAGGTCTATTCGACTTAGAAGCAGCTATTGAAGAAGGTATAGAACACTGTATTGGTATCAATTCCTTATTCCAAGCAAATGATTATCAGTATGAGTTGTAAGTTTCATATTCAAATGTAGTGAGTAAGTGGAATTTAATAAGTATGTGTATACATGAATGTGGAGCTCAACATGTTTAGAGGTAAGGGAAAGGATTCTTTTGCTGAGAAGCTATGAAATGGATCTTATATTATCAACACTACAAGATATATGTTTGATTTTTAGTTTATATTGAAAATGAAGAAAGATTAAGCCCGTGT
>NW_019255650.1:193534-211532 GCF_002742605.1 Olea europaea var. sylvestris | reverse complement strand
CTGTTGTTGATTTCCATTGTCTTGGATTTCTTGGGGGAGAAAGTCGGAAGCATATTGTAGAAAGAGATTTTAGAGAGAGAGAGAGAGTTAATGGTTTGAAAAAGTTTCAAAAAACCATTAACTTGATGAAAGTGAAACCATAACAATTTCTCAGTATCTTCGAGTTTAGATGTGCCGTCACAATTTGGCTACGTCTCCCTAAATTTTTGACACGCGTTAATTTAGGTGGAAAAATATCAATATAAAGTACATTAAAATTTATGGTCCCGTTCGATAATAATTATGAGAATTATCTTTTTCGAGAGTTAGAGAAAAATGTGGGTTCGATATTGTAATAAAAATGTCAAAAATAACGACTTGAATAATGAAAAACGGTCAAAAAATTAAATTTTTTAGAATGAAAAATTACTACCAAACCAAGAGCTAAAAGAAATATACCCTTTAAAATGAGGGATGAGAGGCTTATCCCTCAGAACGATGTCTTTTCATTTTTGTTAATAAGAACTGATGTAATAACGTGTGAAAACAAAAACCCACGACTCGATTTAGAGATGTATTAGTGGTCCATGTTGTATAACTTTTACTTTTACTTTCTATATAAGAGTTTTGAAAAGAAGTTATTTTTAATTTTTTTGAAAACTAATTTTTAAAAGAGCTTTTTGTTCCGAAATCTACATCGAATCTGCTTCTTCTAAAACCCTTCTAATTAAAAGAAATACTTCTATAAAATTAGCAAAAATTGGCTAAATACAGCTTTTGAATCTCAAATACTCCTTTGACTTTTTAAAATTCATACGAAATGGGTCCAAATTTTCCTTCTCATTTGAATTAGGTTAAAAGAAACAAAGAGAATGAAAAAAATTAAATTAAAAAAAAAAAACTAATGAGGACCCAAACGTCATATATCTAAATGTCAAGAGCTCCAATAGTAATTTTTCAATTAAATAAGATCAACCATGAATTTGGCATCTGGGCTTGTTGGATCTCCACACATTGAAACCATATATGAATAATCTATTTTGATTATTAGTCAATTGACAGACGAGCAATCACGTGGAAATTGGAATAACTTCGTTAGTGTAAAAAGCAAATTTGAAGAATAAAATACATTTTTATGAAACAAACAAAATTACAATAATGTCACAAAGAAACATTCTATACGACAACTGTCGACACTTGGGACAATATATTCATGGTGGGGACCAAAAGCTCAACTTCGAACAGCAATTCATTTTCTAGAAATATGTGATGACGATAAGATTATGGCATTAATGGATTGTTGGGACGGAGTAAGAGTGCAACCACTCGAGGGAGTGGCAAGAAAGTGTTACATTGTGTCCGACGAGTGCTTGCAACCACTCGAGGGAGTGGCAAGAAAGTGTTACGTTGTGTGGCAAGAAAGTGTTACATTGTGTCCGACGAGTGCGGACGAGTACAGTTACTCATTACTCAAGATATCGAAAACAACAATAATTAGAGCTAACGTGCAATAACGGATTCGAAATTTTAATCAACCGTCGTCCATTTTCTATTAAATTGTATAGTGTAACTCTTGACCCTTTGAAAACCCATAAGTGCTTGGGATCGTGGTCAAGTAATATAATGATGAATAGAGTATCGAATTTACGAGAACTATGAGTTTGACCCTTCAATCTCTCGTTGAAAGATATAGATATGATAAATACATTAACAAGTGTTAGAACACATATTAAAACTATATAAAGTATAGATATATAGCTAGGGATGTCAACAAGTTGAATCGAGCCGGTTCGAAAGTCGAAATTCTCGACTCAAGTAGAATGTTTGAGCTTTTTTCCAGGCTCGAGCCAAAAGCTCGGCCAAAAAAATAAGGCTCGACCTGAACTTTCGGCTTGGACCTTTACGAGCTGACTCGCGTAGGCTTGCTTGGACCTTAAAATGGTTGCTACCTTTAATTTTTATTTTATTTATTTATTTTTAATATAGAGGCTTGCGATCCACACGGGCCAGCTCGGGCATGGCCTGGGAACCCAAATTGGGGCTCGGCCCGATCCTCAAGCATGGCCGGCTCGGACTTTTTCTTGGCCGAGTTTTGAATTAATGAATGACAGAAGATGAATCTTAATATTCTGGAAATTCTTCAAAGAGATTTTGATAAATTTTCAATAATTCTTTTCTTCTTCATCCAAAAATTCCAAGTTTAATCTCTAATTGATGAGTTCTTAAATTTCACCTTTAAAATCTTCTCACAGTATATGATTGTGCCCTTCTTTTATGATATAAATTGATGAAATATCGTAGTATGAGATGTATATGAGAGGTATTTAACATGTATTCTATTGTTAGTTATTTGTAGGAATAGAAAATTGGTTAAAAATTACGTCCAAATTGGTTTCCAACAAAAGTTACAATCAAATAAGGAGATTTGTCTTCGTGTGCAGTCATTTTGGCTCTGCCTAGTATTTTGGCTATGACTTTCTCTCTCGATATTCGATTGAGTCGATTTAAAGTACTTTGAGAAGTTAATTCAATGGACTGTAACTTTGCTAGTATTAGAAGTTTTTTCCACTTTCAAACATCTACTATGGCAAAAATAGGTCTCACTTTTTGACTAAAATTTTGAAATATAACTTACGAGATTGGAAATTAATTTGTGATAATATTTTGATCATATTCCTTTCCTTTTTGACCTCTAATTGCATACAATTGTCTCCTACAATCTTTAAAGCATCGTTTTGTGATCTGAGTCAACTATTGAATATTTTCAATTTGGTCCTCAAACTTTGGATTTCATCATTTTTCATCAATTTTTGCTTCTTTCTTTCAATTCCTCGTTCAACCATTGAGATTTACCTATATAACATAAAACACGATAATTTAGAATATATTTTATTACAAAAATTACCAAATATCTCTATTTTAGTCCCTGAATAAATGTATAAAATACACTCATCAACCCTCTATCAGATAAGACCTCTTCTTAGGCTCGTGGATCACACTAGCATTTGAGATTGAATGCTCTACTTCATTCGCCATATCTGATTTCATCTTTGTATACATGGTCAGAGAAAGACCTATAACAGAGGTTGGATGGCAGGAAGGCCGAAGGAAGAGGTATGAAATCGCTCTACTAGATGTAGAAGAAGAGTAAAACTTCAAGGATAGACAAAACGGCCTCCAACATAGACAGCTTCTCCAAATTCAGACGTTAAGTTGGACTTTTTTTAACGAAACCTCCCAAAAGAACGGATAGAAAAAGTTTGTTGTTTTCTAGTTTCATTACTTGCCCCTATTTGATGCCCATTAAAGTATATTTTTGGGGAAAATGAGTTTTGTAATAGTGATTTTTTGGAGAATGTGTAGTTAAAAAGTATAAAAAAAATTTTGAATTTACTTGAAAAATATTTTATTGTGATAATTTATGGTTGAAAATAAATTTTAATAAAAATGAAAACTGGAGAACAATAGACAATCAGGGATGTTTAATCATTCTCGTTAAGATATTATTCTCTTTATGTCATATTAGAGTTTCCTTATAGTTATTTGGCTATTTAAACCGTGTTAAGTGTTAAAACATTAGTTGTTCTTAGTAGTTGTTAAATGAAATAATAAACATGGACTTTTTCAATTTTGATAATTTTCTCGACATCTTTCAGAATCAACAAGATCGTTAATCAAGTATTGTTCTAATTTTCGATGCTTGCCATGCTTTATTAGCTGGTTTTCTAGATTTTTTTCTCAAAAGAGTTCAATGATGTGGTGTCGAAAATATAAAGTCTACTAACGACTTTGTCAAGAATGGTTGCTTGTTTGATTAAAACTTGTGCATCCATACATAACAAATTGGTATGGTATATTCACATCACAATATATGAACAGTAAGGCATTGCTTCTTTCATTCATGTATTTGATTTCACCTACGCTAAAGTGATAAGAGGTGGAACGACGCTGCTAGAATACTGTCATGTCGCCTCATCTCCATTAACTAGGGGATCTTTTGTACAAAGATCTTGCCAAAATAAGATCTATGCGATTGATTGATGTGATATTTATGCAGCAAATGCAAAAGGTCAAGTCTTAAAATCCACTCATTAGAGAGCATTAAATATCCACCCGCGTTGGGGACTAATTGATTTATACCTAGGTAAGGATGCCTTGGTCAGCAGTTATGGCCACACATCCCTCTATTCAACAGTCTCAAATCTACATTTTTCCTTATACATATCCACACTTAGTGTATTTGGTGCTATTTCAAAGGTAATACTGTTACGTCTCATTACACGTGGCTCCACGTGGTCGACCCACTGTAGCCTTTGGCCCACCTAAGCCGAAACACATGGCACGGTGGCCGAGGCCCTTAAGCCTATGGAATGCAACCAGAACTAACATCTCAATTGAGGCTCAACAACTTGACGCTCGAAGTACATTGGTCGAGGTGGTTCATATCGGGCCCCTACGCCGAAGCTGAGACCTCAAAAGCACCTCGGTATCACCTCTTCCAAGAAATTCATAATTACACAAGTATCTTCTTCGAATGATTGATGGGATGTCTATCATAGAGTTTACGTGTCAAGTCTTGTTAAACAAAGTTGCGTCCCTGCCAATTAATAAATGTATAGTCGTCTAGTATGTCATAAATGATACCTAGGATTAGATGTATGAATTAACGAGATGAGGCCACGTGTATTCCCAATCGAGGGTTACAATTCATCTTGTACTATTATAAATATTTCCCTATGATGACATTGTAAGAATAATGCAACTTTGAATACAAGATTGAATACACGAAGAATTATCAAAGAACTTCATTTTATTCTCTTGCTACATCAACCACAATTGGTAATTATTGTATAATCGTTCTACAAAAGGTCTTACCGGATTCTGAACGTTGTCATCCCACGCCTTTGAACTGCTCCCACGCCCTTTCTCGAACCGTCCCAAACCGCTTGTATGTCTTAGCATGTTGGACAAGGCTTACGTATGCGTGGGTAGATCTTGTATCTGTTGTTCGCATGGCACCCAACCGAAAATGAGGTCAACAGATTGGCGTCATTTGTGAGAAATCATACCATAACCATGAGCAACCGTATGGTGAAAACTTATTGGAAAAGAACATTTGGGCATCTCCTTTGAAAAATGATTTTTGGTTGAAAAAGAACAAGAGGAAGCCTCATAACTTGGAGAAATTTGAGGTCAAGATTAAGAAAAGTGAATTCAAACGAAGATGTACCCTCCAAGAGGGTGAGAGAAAATGCTGGAGCAGCTCCACCAATAGCTATCCTAGCAACCCATCGCCGACCTCACCACTACTATAGAAGAGATGGAATGTGAATGGCTACCCAGTTCACTAGAAAGATGACCACTATGGCAGCTGTTGGAATGTGGAAGCGAAATTATTCATAAATTTAAAAAAAAAAATCTTTAATTCAGAAACAAGATCATCTAGATGTTCAAGTGTATGTTATAAAAAAATAAAGAATTCGAACTTTTACCTAAATTCGATGATCAATTTTTGAATTAATTCTAAACCATGATCTTCCAGCCTTTTGGATCACGAACTTTCAGCCTTTTAATTCTAAGAACTTGATGTTTCAAACCTCCAAATATTCTATGGTATTCTCCAAAGTCAAGACTACACCAGTGGGTGGGCACCTTCTTTTAATTAATCAAGAAACTAATTCTTGAACTGGACAATTGAAAAATCAGAAAAATAATTTTTTCTCTTCGAAATTTGAACACCGTAGAATTATGTATTATGAATATTATACAATTCCATTCCATAGGATGTCTCCAATCCATCTAATCTTTATTTATAGAAATAGAAGAGTTCCAATCCTTATACAATAATAATTTCACATTCAAATGGGAGTCCTAATTAAAATTAAAGTCCAAATCCAATTAGTTTACATTTAATTACACGTGTAGTCCTAGAACTTTAGTTACAACTATAATTAAGTTTACAACTTTCGTAGTAATTACAACTAAGTATAAAACTTTATTGTAATTATAATTAAGTCCAAAACTATTGATAATTACCGTAATTAAGTTTCAATACTTTATGGAGCTACCATAGAAATCGAATAGGACATATATTATCCAATTTTCAATAAGTCAACCCTGTCTAATTATTTGTTTTTATTTTTTCTACTAAAGACAAAAGATTGAACTCTCGGAATATATAAGATCACATACGCCAATAAATCTGTAATACTTTCCTCTGGCCTACTGTACACACATTTTATTCGCGTCCGAAATTCAATAATTAGGTACGAGCATAAATGATCGTTTTCCCCTTCTAATTATTCTTACCAACTTAAGTTTCATTTTCTTCAACGATCCTGTGAACTAATTATAGATGTCGAAGTTTACCCGTCGCTAGACATTGAACTCAAATTTTAACCTTTTAATAGAAAATACTTAAGTAATCACTTTACCCATTTTCCAGGGTGATGTTCCCGACACGAATTCATGTTCTCTACTTCGCTCATTCTCAAGTTCTCAATTCATCGAGATATTTGACCAATCAAATTGATCTCACTCATTGATAAATCAAAGAACCATTAAAATCACGAAAAGATATACATAGTCTTGTCAAGGGATTTAGATGAAATACATGGCGATTTAGTGAAATTTAATTCTCCGCATGATCATACTATAGAATTAATATTCGACACGCAGTCCCTTTAATACACTTCAAGTGTACTAGTGTTACTTTTAACTATTTCTGTGATAAGAACAAATCACAAACCTGAATAGTGAATCGGTCAACACTACAACCTTCCAGTACAAGGTGCCAACTCTTATATGGGTTGTGAACAAATTATTTATGATCAAAATATAAGTTGTGTCACACTGTACTTCTCAACGCAAGTATCCAACTTATATTATCTCAAATAATCATAGGCACTTTAATTTGAATACTCAATAATAAATAATGTAATAAATAAAACCACAAGTTATTTATAATAAATGATTATTTTATCATAGCAAAATATACTATATGGGCACACAACCCAACAGCAGCGGAGAAACATCACACACTAAAACATGGCCATACAAGAACTTCTGATGCAAATGTAGAACCAGGGAGGTTATCCTACTTCTCCCTATGCGCCCTAAGAACAATACCAGCAGGAAGACGAGGTTCAAAGCCAACGAACCACATCTTCTAGGCATGGTAGGGGAGTTAGCCCCATTGAAAGAGAAGTAGAAGTTGATATTTTCTCGAACTATGCTTCCGGTCGACCCATCGAGGTCCCATACAACATGGAGGATAACTTCCCACCAACATATGAGCCAATCGCATATTTGATAGAATTAGCCCAATCGAACCGAGGCACTAGCAACAACAACAGCTTCGTAAGCCTTGCATGAGGCCAAAACCCCCCACTTTCTACAACTCAAAAGCCAGAGAAAAGGCATGAAAATATCCTCGTGTTGATCCACCTAAGAATAGGCGCAAAAGGAGAGAAGAGGAGGCTAGGAACCAAGCAGGTTCTTTTCATCCACCACCTAGATATGAGGTTGATGAGAACAATGATTCAAATGAATAGCAGAAGTCTTGTGACTTGGACGATGATGATGAAAATCTATCATTTTCAAGAGAACTGAGGAATGCACAGGTACCTAGCCACGATGTCATGCCGAAGATACCAAAATACGATGGGAGAAGCGACCTGAAAAAGCATTTGAGTACTTATAAGATTCACATGAGCCTAAGAGGTGCCACCTTAGTGGTGAAATGCAAAGCCTTTCACATGACACTTGGTGGAGCAGCTAAAATTTGGTACAGTAGGCTACCACCTGGGAGCATAAAGAGTTGGCGAGAATTCAAAATCACTTTCTTGAAGAGGTTTGCTATGAGTAAAGAAGCAGAGGTCCCCATCCAGGGTCTCCAAGATGGAACTAAATTTCATCAACCAACTTGCAGGGATTTAACCCCAGTCAATCTGCCATTACAAGAGGAATTATTGGAGTGTTTGAATTACACAACAACAGCACTCATCACTCACCCGAGAACAACCAGAAAACTCTCAGAAAGTTTACACAGATAGTTGCTGAAGTTGTCTACAGAAAATTCTCTCTCTCAACCTCACTTTCTCTTAACTACAGAATGTGTTCCCCCACATTCTTACGTTCTCAGACTTGCTCACATTCTTAGGCTCTCAGCCCTCTATCCTATTTATAGGCATAGGAATGTAGAGATTTACAAGAAAATACATCTAATATTCAGCTACAACAACTACCAGAAAATTAGTTAGAACCAAAGGCTCCTAACTGATTTTCTAACTCACTAACTAATCCAACTAATGAGTTTAATAACCGAATCAAGAATCAAAATTTAAAACTCTTAGAAAGTTTACACAGATAGTTGCTGAAGTTGTCTACAGAAAATTCTCTCTCTCAACCTCACTTTCTCTTAACTACAGAATGTGTTCCCCCACATTCTTACGTTCTCAGACTTGCTCACATTCTTAGGCTCTCAGCCCTCTATCCTATTTATAGGCATAGGAATGTAGAGATTTACAAGAAAATACATCTAATATTCAGCTACAACAACTACCAGAAAATTAGTTAGAACCAAAGGCTCCTAACTGATTTTCTAACTCACTAACTAATCCAACTAATGAGTTTAATAACCGAATCAAGAATCAAAATTTTCTCTAGACCCTTCTCTCTCTCTCTCTCTCTCTCTCTCTCTCTCTCTCTCTCTCTCTCTCTCTCTCTCGTTAATTAAAACCGTGAAAAGTGATGCACTTCAACTAAAAAATAAAAACAAAAAGTTGAGCTTAATGTCAAGAAGAAAATGAAAATGTTGTGGATAGAAGTGCAAATGCAGGTTTACTTTGAGGACAGTTCATGCAATTTATCCTTTTTAATTCAAAGATCTTATTAGGTAAATTCAAACAAAATTTCAACTACTGAGTGCTTTTAAGTTACATTTGGTCCACGAGACTAGTTCGTATAAAGAATTTATAAAATCACGGAATGTTAAAAAATTATCTGGATAAAGTTTATTGGGAAGAAAATAAAAGTTTGTGATTACTCATTTTGTGCAGGCAATCTACGTATTGTCAAATCCAGATGGAAATATGAAGCTTTATCAATTTGTAATGATATTTGGTTGCCTAATGTTGATTTTAGCTCAAATCCAATCTTTTCACTCCTTAAGGCATATCAATTGGTTCTTTAGTACCATGCCTTGCCTACAGCGCCTGTGCCACTGCTGGATCCATCTACATTGGTATCTCACATCAATAACCCAATATTTGTTACTTAGAATTAGATATAATCATGAAATTTTGTTGACATTCTTCTAAAATATATCAGGAAGTTCGTCTAAGGGGCCAAAGAAAGATTATTCTCTTAGCAACGAGGATGATATTCGAATTTTTGGCATTTTTAATGCATTGGCCATAATTGCTACCACATTTGGAAATGGGATTATTCCAGAAATTCAGGTTTTCCATTCACCAATTGTGGATTTTACTGTCACCTAGATTGGTGTTAATCATAACCGTTGATAAAATATCATTTTTCTATGTAAATTCCTATTCCGATGAACTGAAAAGATTTTATTATACTGTAGGCAGCATTGGCTCCACGGTTAAGGGGAAGATGTTCAAGGGATTATGTGTTTGCTATGGTGTAGTGGCAGTGTGTAGTGACAATTACTTTCTTCAGTGTAGCCATTTCTGGGTATTGGGCATTTGGCAATCAAGCTGATGGCCTAATTCTCACCAATTTCATGGATGATGGCAAACCTTTAGTGCCAAAATAGTTTATTCTCATGACCAATGCTTTCACTATTCTCCAGCTATCAATTGTTGCTGTGGCAAGTACCTTGCATAAACACGAACAATGCTACATGTACATACAAATTGCATAGATAAGTTTACAGAATGCCACATGGGAATGTTTCACTGGATTTTGGACAAAAAAACAAAGTTAAAACAGCCAATCAGGTGCTGAAAAATGTTTGTGCAATTTATCTACAGGTATCATCTATGCATCAACATGAACACTACATCTAGAATTTTCCTATATTTTTGTTTACATCAATTGTGTTTGGTGCAGGTCTACTTGCAGCCCACAAATGAGGTGCTCGAACGAACGTTTGCAGACCCTAAAAGTGGCGAATTCTCACTGCGTAATGTTGTGCCAAGAGTGATATCGAGGTCACTCTTGGTCATTATAGCAACAACTATTTCAGCCATGTTTCCATTTTTCGGTGACATCAATGCAGTGATTGGGGCTTTTGGTTTTATACCACTAGATTTCGTCCTTTTTTGTTTTTTCGTCAACCTAACATTTAAACCATCTAAGAAGGGTCTTCTTTTCTGGTTAAATGTCACAGTAGCCGTGGTTTTTGTCACATTAGGAGTCATAGTTGCAGTTGCTGCAGCGAGACAAATAAGTCTTGATGCAAAAACATACCGATTATTTGCTAATGTATGATCGTACGGGGCACTTTTATACAGCGTTATATGATAAAATTGTAACAATTTTCTTATTTCATCACCATTCGAGTGTAGTCATTCAATTCAATATACCAAACATTCCATATAAGTTCAATTCAAGGCATAAAGACAAACGATAAAAACACCATCTGGCATGAAAATGTAGCCAATATTTGCAGCTCAAGAAGCTAATGAAGAAAACTCCTAATTCACTAGTCTACTACCAAATCTTTAAATGTGAAGAAAGATAAGACTGCTCTTGGAGTTCTTACAAAGATGGTGGAAGGGGGATGTAAGGAGATGGCAGGCGTGGGAGTTGTTCATGTGGAGAGACTATTTGTGCAAGAGTAGAACCAGCATCAACGTCTGACATAACATGTTCTGAGGCTAGCTCAGAGGGTCTTGTGGAATTCCAATCAAAAGGCTGAATTGAAGTATGATTTGGGTCGCGACCGTTGATGATGTTATGTGCTGCATCACTTGTTGGAGCCGTGGCCGGAGTAGTTGTGATATGGTTCTCTTCAGAAACGAATAATTTGTTTCCTTTAGGTAACGTTGTTGCTGCTACACCATTATTAGGCCTTGGAGGTTCAATGAGATACCTACGCTTCATTTTCTCCCCCATGTTTTGCTTGAAAGCTGCTATTACGAGCTATAAAAATGAAGAGACAAAACCTTCACATAAATCTCAAACTGGGAAATCAAAGTCAAATTACATAAATCTTAAACAGAATCATCAAAACGTAATTGCACAAAAGTATTGTTTCATAAAAGTTCTATTAGCACATTATTAGGGCCAACAAAAAACCAAAATTAACAAGTGAAATTCTTTGTGACAAGTGAAGCTTACTTGAGTTGGCCCAGCTGCGATTAGTAGACCTGCTACACGGCCACCAAAAAGACGCCCTTCAGGAGTAGCTAACTGAACACTCAAAAGGGCAACTTTGCGGCGCACACCCCCCATTTCATTATATGCATATGATCCTGTTAGAGTTTCAATCTCGAATTGACCCTGAAAGAAAAGAAGAATGAGATATAAATAGAAATTAATGCGAACCCTTCGTGAAATATGTGAAAAGGTAACATGCAGAATAAGTAAAGAGATTATGCTGCCATTCAGACGCTCTTTCATTGCTACTTACTGGTCATAGATACATAGCAGTAGCATCCACAGATCATTAGTCGCTTAAACAACAAGATCTTAATTTGTTCTATCATATTTATTCTCACGGGTTTTAAAAAATAAGGACTATATGACTATTTCCTCCAAAATATGTTATCTGTCATAACTGCTTCTTGAGCTCTTTCAGGGTAAGAAGGAATAGAGAAAAAGTTTTGAGCCAATGGCCAAGCTCCAAGTGATACGTAATACCCAATACTCCCAACAATGGATTCAATTCCATACTAATCTGTAAGTGGTAATAAAGGCTTGGTGGTTTTCCAGCTCTTTGAAGAACTAGAGCACTTTGCTCAAGAGAAACAAGTTATCCAACTTATCTATCCAGCTTTTTCCTCTTAAAACCCAAGCATGATAAATGAATGTGATGACTAATTCTCCCTTGTGCCGAAAAAAAGAAAAGAAAAAAAGACCGAACAATTAGAATTAACAGATCTCTTTTAATTTTTGAGTCTCCAAGGGCCATAAAAACACTGGATTCTGAGTGGTGAGTTCATCTTGTGTTTATTATGTGCAGTATTTGTGGCCTTTTCTATATAAAAACTGCTTTGATATTAGGGCTAAACAATTCTAGTAAAAAGATCCTTGACAAGTTAATGACATCTTTTGGTTTCAAGACCAACAAGCTCATAAGAGGTTCAAAGATGCTTTTCATTTCAACTGTACTCTCATTCAGAAATAGGGAAAATCAGCTGAGAAAAATGGTCCTTCACAGCATGAAGACAACTTCTGGCTCCAAGAAGAACAAGTTGGTCCATGAAAACTTTTGATTTTTATAGTGAACATTTGAATCAAAAACTACTAAAAATAAAATAAAAACTCATGACATATAAAACCAAAAAGCAAGAATTGCATCTCTTTTGAATGGAAGCCTCTTCAAGTCAGCCACGCACTTTTCTACCTCTATTGCAGTGTCAGTCAATAGCATCGTGGTCATCTTGAACATATTTTCAGTTTCACTATCTGCCTCATAAATCTCTCCCACTTTGTTCTACAATAAGATTCTCAAATTGCTTCTTAGAGGGCAACAAAACAATCTTCTTACCATATCACCAAAATATGTATGTTATCTCTCCCTATGTAAGTGGCATCTAAATCATAGCACCATGTTCACAGAAAAATTACTTGACAATTATTCATTTCTACCACATCAATATGACCACATCTTTTTAGTGCTTTTAATTAGAAAGTGAAATTTTGCATACCCCAACCTTTGTACACTTTTATAATCCACACAAGCTTGTGCTGTAATGAGTGTTTTTTCGGTTTTCAAGTTTAAAGCTTTCGTTAATGATTTGAACACCATATTCTCAGTGTCACTCAATCTATCATGCTCTTGCATAATTTGTTGATGGTGCATCAAGTTCTAAAAATCTTGTCAAGATTCAAATTGGATATGTCAATTGAAGATTAATAAACTCATCATATAATGAAAGCAATGTGCTTCATTACATATCCTGCTTAGATCTTCGATAAGTCCATGATAAAACTTGTTTCTTACTTCATCCAACAATGGGGGGTCATGTTTCTAAAGAAGGATGTTATTATGATGAAGTATTGGAAATTGGAACACTTTATCATGCCAAAGTAGATTATTGCCCATAGGTAAACCAATACCAATTTGGTGCACCAGCAGAAAAGATTTTGTAAGCAAGAGAAAAGCTTAGAAGCTTAAGATTTTCAATAAAATATCCTAAAAATAAAGAAAACTAGTACCCTACTTTTAATAGAACTGAAAATCCCATCAATAAAACTAATAAAACTAATAAAAGGAATACATTATAGTTGCTAGCATAAATCACCAAAATCGACCTTATCAAAAATAGAGAGACAGTGGCTTGTCTGTGGAAATTATATCCTCATATATAATGGGAATTAGAGGGTCCTCATCGGATGAATTTGTAATACACATTACATAGCAGGTAAATGAAAAGGGGGGAAAAACTTTGGGGCAAGTGAAATAAAAGAGATAACCTTCTTAGAGAATGAAGCAAACTCAAATCCGTGATGCTTCTGTGTGGCTACACAGATGAAATATACATAGCTGGAATAAAGAGCCCTTGGTAATTTTATAGGGCCCAAGTTAATCAGCAGTAACATAACGTCAAAAGATAAATAGCAAAAATAAATGTATATATAGTATCATACCTCATATCTTATGATGCCATCAAAAGAACTAGAATGACAAATTTCTGCAATGGAGACAGTGCCAGAAGCTGAAATAATGAAAGTTGATGCAGAAGTCCTTTGAGAAAATGACCACATATGTTGAGAGATATTCTGCAGAATAAAAGACGGTGTTTCTTTGTGACAATTACTAGTGAAAAAATGCGCAAACGGATGAAAAAGATACTTTCACAAGTGAGGATGGTAATAAGCTCTTGGTTCTGAGAAACTTTACCTCGCCTGTTTGAAGAGTAACCACATGAGGAATGAAGTCACTTCCAGCAGTGTCCACAGCTTCCCCTCCTTCATTAAAAAAAGGGTGAGAATGTGAGACGGCAACTCCTAATTAACAATCTTTGAAAGTGCTGGTTTGAAAGCACAATAATCCAAAGCCTGTTTAATGTGTTTTTGTGTTATTGAGTTTCAGGTTGTCCAGTTTACAAAACTTCACATTTTCACATTATAACACCATAATCAACAAAAAATAATGGTCTAGGAGAATTGTGTGTTAGAATTAAAAAGTATTGTATTGTCGTGCTATTTAGACTGTCTAGGTACATAAATATCTGTGAAAGACTAACTGAAACCAAGTCATCTTCAACTAAGTTCACGATTTGAATTTCTTCATTGATCATAAAAACCATAGAAACAGAATTGGCAAAGATGATAATTATTCAGAAAAGTTCTGCTTTTTCCTTTTGTTGAAACAAGAATTCGTTTGACAAAGAGATCACATTAAATCTAAAAATTTCAGAATGTTAAAGTTGATGCAAGTTGGATGAGGATTGTATTTGCAATTAAGAGAAAGCATTGACTCGATGATAGGTAGAATGTCTTCAGCAATTTTCATTCTCGAGTATTAGAAGGATAACGAATTCAAAATAATATACACTGAAAAAATAATGATGTGTCATGTACTCAAAAAAGGGCTGATTTCCTTTTCACCATCATTGTAATCTCCATCAGCATATGAAACAATAATCTTCATGAATAAGCCACTTTAGCACAACAAATGCACAGAAGAAAAAAATTTCCCATACAGTTCACCACACTATTGATAACTCAGTGCGCCCCTACCCTACTCAAGATTGGCATTTTCCTGATTGTTGGCATATTTAAAATGTCACTTACGGATGTTTTATATGCAATCAAATGTTTTTATATGAATTAAAACTTTACAAGAATGATGTGACATGTAATATGTAATCATTTTTATAAAATCCCAATAACTTTTTGGAATTAATCTATTACACAGAATTATGAAAATCTATCTGAAAAAGTAAATAATTAACCAATCTATACGTGCATCCTAGAAACAAACATCTAAATAATAACACAATCGAAAAAACCCCAAAAAGCAGCTATTCGCAGCCAAGTCATAATAACTGCAAATAATCTTCATGAGTAAGCCACTTTTGCACAAGAAATGCATGGAAGTTCTTCCAATGTAGTTCATCCCTCGTGTCCCCAACTGTGCTCAAGATTGGTATTTTTCACCGCTTGTGTGTGTACTTAAAAAGACACTTATGGAAGTTCTTCCAATGTAGTTCATCACTCTATCGAAAATTCCCCATGCCCCTACCATGCTCAAGATTGGTAATTTTCAATGCTTGTGTGCGTACTTAAAAAGACACTTGTGGAGTTCTTCCAATGCCGTTCATCATTCTATCGAAAATTCCCCATGCCCCTACCGTACTCAAGATTGGTGTTTTTCACCGCTTGTGCTCGTACTTAAAAAGACACTTATGGAAGTTCTTCCAATGCCATTCATCACTCTATCGAAAATTCCCCATGCTCCTACCGTACTCAAGATTGGCATTTTTCACTATTTGTCTATGTATTTAAAAAAGACACTGATAGACGCTTTATGCAAAATTATCGTTGCATATTATCATCAGCATTGTCTATGGTAGTCAATGTCAATAAACAAACAAATGAAAAATAATCAAATAAAATACAATGAAAAGCCAATTAAAGAAACATTTTAGACAATAAAAGTCACAAGGTATTAATCAAAAAAAAAAAAATTACCAATTTTATTGCACAGTACAATTCATAACCAATTAATAAAAATAATACTGACAATAGCAAATCACAAATTTATGTCCATGCATGTTTCCAAAGGTGAAAATTATATTAAATTGATCAATTAGATTAAAATTTACCTAAAGAAGCCGCCAATGTTTGCCACTTGCCGGAACCCTTGGGACGGCCCCTACCCCGTTTTGGAGGGGCAGAAGACTCCGGTGAAATCAAGAATTCTTGCTTCAATTCCGGTAGCTGCTTTTTGGGCCTTCCTCTTTTTCTTTTGGCCGGTAAGTCCACTTCTGAACCGCCTGTAACACTCATCGCCGACTCCCCCGGTTCTCCATTGCCACCATTGTTCAAATATTCCTCCGTTCCAATGGCCGTAACCGCCACCTGCTCTGCCGTCCCTGCCATCACACGTGTCAAAATGCTATGATTGTTTTGTTCTTCCATGAGAATGCCGCAATCTGAAAAATAAGAAAATTCAACCGGTTAATAAAAAAATTGGGCAAAAATCAAAACTGTATAATCGAGAAGCCATGCATGCATATATAGACAGATATATCTCTTTAAGTCTACGAAAAGAAGATCGTTTACCACCGAAGGCGAGAGATTTATTATTATTATTTTTTTTCAGAAAACTATTTTTTGGTTTTGCCGAAGAAGAAAATAGGAAGATTTAGAGGTTTTAGAACTGAAATTCTAGTCTAACATAATAATGGCTAAAACGGCTGTAGGTACGTGTTTTATGAGGGGGGAGTCACCTGATATTCCAAAATGCCCCCTCAGAATCTTTATTATTTTCCTCATTTTTAGGTGGACAGTTATATACGTGCCCATGGTAAAGTCGTCCATTCAAATTACTACATCTCAAATAAATAATGTTCTTCAAAATTATTTTTTTATGTTATTAATTAAGTGGACGATTTTATATACACACGTGATAGAATTGTTTATTCAAATCATGCAAGGACGGATACATGATTGGATTCAAGATCGGGCTACAAAATTTCAAACCAAACTACTATACGAAAAAAAAAAATTTACACATAAAAAATTGATTTTTTTATAAAAATAAATAAATAAATAATACCTTAAAAAAAAGCTCTTGGACCTGAGTGAGAGGTGGCCTATAGCCCTGCCCAACCCCCCCTCCATCCGTCTCTGAAATCACAATATGTTTTAAGTGAACAATTCTACTACACGTAGATATATGGCGTCTACACAAGTTTTTTCTGGAACCAAGGATATTAGGTTTTAAAATGGACTAATTAGGTTTTTTTTTTTTAATTATCTTTCAAGATTTAAAAACAAAATAAAGAAGGAAAATATGAACTACAAATAAAATACAATATTAAATAGAATATTTCATTTTCCGCAAAATAAATGGAAATGAAATCATGTATAATTCTTTTAACTATAAAAATCATTGTCAATATTGTATTTAATTAGTCCTGTATAGTCTCAATTGAAGTATTTTTATAAATAAAATAATATTCATCCAGTCATAGATAAACATAGTTCTGCACACAATCTGCACATGTATTGGGTGTAACATAATTACTACTAATAATATTTGAAGAATTATTGTTTATATAGCATTTTCTTCTATTTTCCCAATTTCATTTCGACAAAAATCAAAATATGATCGAAAGAAAAAATCTCTACTTGAGAAGTACCCATTGTCGCCTATAGTGGTTATGGACTCCATCAATGATAAATAACATCCACTTATAGAAAAAAGAAATAAAAAAAATAAGGATTTGAATTCGAGTGAAACTCGAACAACGAATGTTGCCATTTCAAGTCATGCACTATAGAAATTATCTAGCCTTGATAATGTGGCAGCTTTGTGATTCACAACATTCCATGTTATCCTCTCAACAAGGTCGACCTTTACAAGAGTACTACTTAAATGACAACTTAAATGACAACCGTTTTTGTATTACCCAAAAAATAATAATAATAATAATAATAAATAAAAATAAGGGAAGCTAGAGAGAGAGGTAATATGTATTTTGTTGCTGAGTTTTCTTTTCGTGTTTGATAGATTATGTTGAAAAGATGAACCAAAGAATCAAATGAGAAAAAATCCACTACCCAAGCGAAAGTTATCTAGAGCAAAAAAATGTAGCAACCATCTCTGTTTCACCTGTTTCTTGCTTCAAAAACCATACTTTTTCTTCTA